>NC_041396.2:206633725-206811225 GCF_900747795.2 Erpetoichthys calabaricus
ACACCCTACAGCTAAAAAGTGATTTGGGCCAAAGACTCCCTAATAAGGATGATGTGCATGGAGAAATGAGTCTCTTGAGTTGTATCAAAGGTTATTTGGTAGGCAAATGGAAAAGGTAACAAGACATGTTTTGAGCAGGTTTTTTTTATTAATATTGTGTGGTTTTTTATTACTCATTTATTACCTTCTATCTTCTATGGCCTACGAGGGGCACTTTAACCACTGGAAAGAGTTTTCACACCATTACCATTCCATTTTTACATAAAATATTTTATTCTGTTAAGTAGTTTGACAGCATATAGCCATCAAGACCTCTTGAAATTACAAGAAGGCTCTGTAAAAAAAAGACTCTCTAGCAGTCTTCTTTTTTCTTTGTTCTCTGAAGCCTGTTGCTCTCTCCGTAAAGTGACGCTTCCCCTTTAGCTGCAGCCAGATGAAAACTGGTCACCTCTGTTCTGGTTCCCCCTTTCATCAGTGTTTCTGGGGTCATGTATCTGTAAGAGGTGGTCATAGGATATCCAGTTTGGGAGTATCTTCTCTCTCCTGCTGTTCCTCCACCTACCAGGGTGTGGATATCTTACACTGCCTTGTGGTCCTCACCTGAGACCCGGATTATTACAATTACCCAAGCAATAGGAGTATGATCCTTTCAAAGCAGGATTGTACTTGCTCATTCTGCTAAGTAGATAGAACAACTCTGGACATGTTCATACTGGATCATAACTAGCAATCACTGAAATAACCGCAGTGAAACTATTTAAAAAGAAAAAAAACTAAAACTAAAACTAAGATCAAACAAACACTCAACAAAACCAGATGTGTACTAACGGGACCCTGACAAATCAGTAACAAGTTCCTTAATATAACCCTTTTTCTGCATTTAACACTTTTTTAGTCAGTAAGTTAGGGTTCTTCTGTAGCTTTCTTGTGACTTCAGTGCCCTGCCCTGTTTCTGTCACTTGCTTTTACACCAGTCCTGGCATTATGAACACTCTTCATAAAAATACAGAGCTACAGAACCTGACATCTGTCACATGCTGCAAATACATTTTACAGTTGTCAGTGGTGAGGATTCACTTGGCAGTTTTCACAACATGTAGGGTGGTCAATGCCTAAATTTCATGATCTTAATTTAGTGAATGTATGTGTGTTTTGAACTTTTACATGTGCTGTAGTGGTGATCAATAAATCTGCCCTTCTGGAAAGTTCTTGACAAACCAAATAGCAGACAGACAGACCTGTACTTTTGTATTACTGGTAGGCTGTAGGTACGGTATACATGTGTATGCGTGAAATTTAATACAGAAATTAAACATAGTCACAAATTTAGTTGGAATAATTGTGAAATATAATTTAATACTTTGTCCAATTTATTTGCATGTGTTTAAGTTGGTATTGCTGTTGTCACATCGTGTGCATTCTTCAGTGTGGCACTTTAAACAGCAACATCTACTGACACACAGTGGAACTGCACTTACAAACAATCAAAAGTGAAAGCCTACTAATCACTGGGATGAGCTTCTGAATTTTAAAGCCCAAGGTTCAGCAGTTGGATTAAAGTTTTAAAGATGACTGAAGAACAAGCAATAGATAGGTAGGCAGAATTGCGAGATTTGTGCGTTAATTACTCATACAAATACGATATCTGCTTAAATGAATTAATACACAAACAGTCATACTTTTTGTTAATACTGAACATGTTATGTCTCAGCCAGGATTCCTTCCTTTGCTCCTGGTTAATATTTATGTTTATTATATGCATTATTCTTTGCTTTGGATTTTGTCTAGGTGTGTATGCCTGTGCTGTGTTCGATGTGTTTTTGTGGGTGGTTCCCCAAGAGGTGGGGCCTCCTGCCCAACGCCTCCAGGGACTTTCCTCAGCCCTATAAAGACAGAGGGTATCCCACAGTACCTTATGGTTCATTGTGAATGCACTTCGGAGTTGGTGAGTTCTTGTTTCTTTTGCTGCGCGTTGTACTTTTTGTGATTTTCTGCATTTCTACCTTCTGCTCTATTTTTTGACTTTGCCATTAGATTACTCTTTGTTTGCTACCTTTGTTAGAGGCAACTTCTTTTGTTTTCTGTGCTCTGCAGACCTTTCTGTTGTTACAGAGCATTTTGAAAAAAATTTTTTTTTTAAAGATAATGTGTATGCTCATATATCTAACTGGGGTTTGACAGTAAATCGTTCTAGAGGCAATTGTTGGAAGTATATTTGGAACTTTGTGCTTTGATACTCCAAGTCTTAACAGAACACTCCAAATATATAACAGATTCCCAGTATGGCTTTCATCCCAGCCCATGCAATTCTTAATAAAAATTGCTTTCCACTAGTGTTGATCAGCATTTTTTGCAGCGAATATTCTGTGTTTGCCAATGACCTCCTTCACCAAATATTTTGCTGGAAATTCAGTGTGTAGCTGGCTTAGATAAACTTTCTTATGTCTTAGCCCCATGATGCTTTGTTAAGCCACCATGACATTACAGAGCTGTAACAGCCAATGGTGGATGAGACAACCCAATGTGTATATAACACTGATCCTTCTAGTGGGCAAAAAATTAGCAGAACGTTTGCGAATTCATCTGAACACAAAATGCGCATAGAGAAAGAAAATGGAAATGCGTTGTTGTATTTGTATCTTAACAGTAATGTCGTTTTGTATGGACCTGTATGTGACCTGTGTGTAATAAGCGAGTCTACCAACCTTTGACAGTATTACCCAGAGTGCTATGCAGTTGAAGCAAACAGGAAGGAGTGAAAAATCCATGTGAACGAGCAAAAGTGTTGAGGACAAAATAACAATCTGCTTTTTGTTTTGAAAACAAATGTGGGGGACATGCCTTAATGAATTCAGGCTTACTGTCTTTTTTTTAATATGTTAAAGTTATAGTAAGGACACACAGTGGTGCAGTGGTTAGCACTGCTACCTCAGATCACATTTTTGGCCACAATAATCGATCCAGCATGCATATTTGGCAGATGTTTCGCTTGCCTTCAGGCACACGTAAACACCACTGCACCACTATAATCTACTCAAGACTAGTTCAGTTTATGCTTCTCCAGTGACTTTGATGCACAAACATTTCTGTGATTTCACAACACCTTACGTAAAGTGAATTCCACAGGGTTCATTCATCACTACTTTCAATTAAATTATTCATTTATTTCGTAGCCGGTTTGTTTTCTCTTGACATTGTACTCTGTAATCTACTTTTTGTAAGAAAGTTAGAAAAGTAAATACAACTTAATGCTTGGTTTTAAGACACCGGGCAAGGTTTATTTTCAGTATGTTTTTATCATTTTGATCCCCATTATCATATTAATTCAGTGGCAATTAACAAACCATGAAGAAGACATAATTACAGATAATAATAAATGCTGACGTGCTGTCCTTTACTGATGTTAGTGTAATTTTCGTTTGTGTATATGTAGAAGAAAAAGCCCTACCGGTATCTGTCACACAAAGGAGAATGCAAATTACTGTGCCACCATGACAAAACAAGAACTGTCCATACAGGCTTAAACTCCTGCCTGTCTGGTGGGGTGGCTTTCCCACTGAACTCCTTCTCAATTATCACACTTCAACACTACCTGATTCCTTTCACAGTCACTCTCATGGCACTGTAGTCTGAGGCAAGTTTTTTACTTTAAGGCTGAGTCATGAATCACTTAGAGGCAATCAGCTTCGGCCACTGGGGACCCAGACTACAGCACCCCCTAGTGGCACCTGGTGTCCCTGTACATTACTCAGCCCTAGATTTTTACTTTTTTTTTAAATGAGAAAGTGGGGGGGGGGGGGGGGGGTGGAACGCCTCCTCTAAACTTTTGCGATCTTCTTTCCAATATGTAAATGTAAACAGGCGTGGTTGTCCCCTTTTCTGCCTTGGCCTTTCGTGCCGTGATCAGTGGCTGAATCAAATTGAACTGACAAAAAGATCAAGAGCTTATTGATATTATTCTTGTTTGTTCACAAAAAAAAAAAAAAAGATCAGGGGTAGGCAGAATAGATCTTGGGCTAAAGGATCTGATGTCCTCCCTGGCCATCGGACCTTACTTTTATTCTATGTTAATTAGTTTTCTCTTATTTTAATTCTTATTTGTCTTTTTTTTCTCTTTCTTCATCATGTAAAGTACTTTGAGCTACATTATTTGTATGAAAATGTGCTATATAAATAAATGTTGTTGTTGTTGTTGATGCCACTCTCTCCTGACACCACATGCAAGGAGCCTCTCTATCTGTGTACTTTGAGGGGGCAACACCATTTCAAATTTTCTTAGTCATGAACTGCGTGTTGCCCTGTGGCAGCAGTTCGATAAGAGAACACCAGCTTCCTGTTATACCACGAAGCTTCACACACGAGAACACTCGAGATGCACCTTTGACCGTCACCCATTTTCAATTCAGATTTCCAGATGGAGGAGAACCTCACTGTCATTGATGGAAAATTGCCTTCAATTTCTAGCTTTTTTGCCTAAAGTCAACCAGATATTTGAGGGAACATCTGCTGCTTGCATTTACATCATATCTGCCTCCTCAATTAAGCATGTAGGACAGAGGCACAGATAGATAGATAGATAGATAGATAGATAGATAGATAGATAGATAGATAGATAGATAGATAGATAGATAGATAGATAGATAGATAGATACTTTATTAATCCCAAGAGGAAATTCACATACTCCAGCAGCAGCGTACTGATAAAAACAATATTAATAAAAAAAGTGATAACAATGCAGGTAACACAGATAATAACTTTGTATGATGTTAACGTTTACCCCCCTGGGTGGAACTGAAGAGTCGCATAGTGTAGGGGAGGAATGATCTCCTCAGTCTGTCAGTGGAGCAGGACAGTGACAGCAGTCTGTCGCTGAAGCTGCTCCTCTGTCTGGAGATGATACTGTTTAGTGGATGCAGTGGATTCTCCATTATTGACAGGAGCCTGCTCAACGCCCATCGCTCTGCCACGGATGTCAAACTGTCCAGCTCCATGCCTACAATAGAGCCTGCCTTCCTCACCAGTTTGTCCAGGCGTGAGGTGTCCTTCTTCTTTATGCTGCCTCCCCAGCACACCACCACGTGGAAGAGGACACTCGCCACAACCGTCTGATAGAACATCTGCAGCATCTTATTGTTATCTTATACAGTATATCAGCTGGTATGCTAACATTTTTTACTCTCAACCGAGTGTGGTGCTTCATGGGTCGGAGTGTGTGAGGAGCCTGTATGTTCTCTCCGTGTCCATGTGTTTTTTGCTCCTTCATCCCAAAGATCCAATGTAGGTGTCTCCATGGGAGTAGCTCTCAACTTGAACTGGTTCCCTAATCAGAAAGGGTTCTTGCCCAGCACCCATAGCTGTGGCTAAGAATTTGCTCTGAATTGGACTAAGCATTATTGGGAGTGTTTTATTATTCTGTTACTTTTGCACAAACTGGTAGATTATTATGTGTGTCAGCTCTGGCAATCTGCTTAGCCAAAGAAAATTTTCAAAAAGACACCAAATAAGCAAAATAATAGAAGCGATGAGCTAAGCGCCAGGCTGTCAGGGTCCTTACCCTCCTATCAAGACTGGACAACAGGGTTGTAAATGAAAAACAAGTTCATCCCACGCCATGCAGGATTCTGATTTGAAGCAGATAAGACTAAAGCCTCTTTTTAGTCCAGTACACGCAGACAGCAAAAGGCCTGCTTCATTGACCTAATGAGAACCAGAGAAAACACTAGTATAACAGGAAGACAGATAAAGTTTGAATGAGAAATAAGCAAGGGTAGAAAACAGAATCTTTAAGCTATTATCACTTTTGAGCCTGATGTTATCTAGGTGCTAGGGAAAGCCAAACAGAAATTGAATTTCCCTTTGCCTTGGCCACCTCCCTGTAACCCTGCAACTCTTTTCTTATATTATATATGGAACCTATTTCAAAGAAATGTTTTTTAGTATTAATGAAAACAGTATAAAAATTGTAAAAGAAATAAAATAAAAACAAAAATAAGGAAAATCAAATGCACACTCTCTTAGAGTATGTCACTACAGGCCCTGCTTTGCTGGCACATCATATTACTGCAGCTGCTTGCTTATGTTTATCTCTCTGAAAGTTATATAATTACACAGCTTTAAAAGGTGTTGAAAAAATGTCCGACCTTGGCTGCTTTAACGCCACGCCGTGACATTTTATTATTTTGATTGCAGATGTCCAAAAGTGTGACGAGCCAAAATAAACAGCACCTTCTTCCACATAGTCCAGTTCAATTTGCCGGTAATTGGAAGAACATCTGAGTTTGTGGTTTGATTTTTTTTTCACTGGCATCCAGACCAAACCTAATTTGTAATTCTCTAGATATAAATATGTTTTGTTCGGTGTTTTGATTTCAAATACAGTGGTTTGAATTTTAAATAACATGGCATTGCCTTGTGAAGGTAAATTGGTTATTTGAATGTTTCATTTACTTGTTAAGGATGTGGACTGTAAAGCTTACATCTGCTACTTTGATTCTCAGCACAAACCCAGAGGGAGATGCTTAAACTGTGTCTCCTCCAATTCTATAATTGCCTACATATTTTTTACACATACACACATCTACACTCACTGGACAAATTATTAGGAACATTATAATACTAATAATGGGTAGGGCTTCCTTCTGCTCTCAAAATGGCATCAATTCTAAATGGCGAGGATTCCACAACATGTTGGAAGCATTCATTTGAGATTTTGGTTGACCTGATTGCTCCAGATCATTTCTGTAGATTTGTCAGCTGCACACTCATGCTGTGAATCTGCCGTTCTACCACATCAGAGCAGTTGGAGTGGATTCAGATCTGTTGACTGGTGACTGGGAAGGCCACTGATGGACACCAAACTCATTGTCATGTTCACGAGAAGAGTTTGAGATGACTTTTGCTTTGTGACATGGTGCATTATCATGCTGCAAGTAGCCATTAGAAGATGTGTAAATTGTGGCAATGAAAGCATGCACATGGTCAGAAACAATATGCAAGTTTGCCATGGCATTTAGACGATGATTATTATTATATAATCCAAACTGGCTCAAGATATCATTCCCAACACCATTACACCACCGCCACCAGCCTGGACTATTGACACAGAGCAAGTTAGATACATGGATTCTTGCTGTGGCTTCCAAATTCACACCCTACCATCTATGTGCCTCAGCAGAAATTGAGATTCATCAGACCAGGCTATGTTTTTCCAGTTTTCAGTGGTCCAGTTTTGGTGAGCCTGTGCCAACTGAAACCTCAGCTTTCTGTTTTTGACTAACAGGAGTGGAATCCGACTTGGTCTTCTGCTGTTGTGGCCCATCCGCCTCAAGGTGTGGTGTGTTGTGCATTCTGAGATGCTTTTCTGCGCACCACAGTTGTACAGAGTGGTCCTCTGAGTTAATGTTGCCTTTTTGTGAGCTTGAACCAGCCTGTCCATTCTCCTGGAACCTCTCTTGTTAACAAGGCACTTGCAGAACTGCTGCTTACTAGTTATATTTTCACACAATTCTTAGTAAACTTTGGAGACTGTAGTGCATGAAAATCCCAGGAGATCAGCAGTTACAGAAATGCTCATACCAGCCAGCCTACCAACAACAATTATGCCATGGTCAAAATCACATTTTTTCCTCATGTTGGTGTTTGATGTGAGCCTTAACAGAAGCTTGTGACCTGTATCTGCAAGATTTTATTAATTTTGTTGATTAAATAATTGTAAGGATAAGCATTTGTATAATAATAATTTGTCCAGTGAGTATACAGTATGTTTGGAAACTCCAAAAACCAAAATTATAGCATAGTGCTAGCAGGATTGACGCCAAGACTCACATGGATGGATGTCAGTAAATACAGCATGCCAATATGATCAAGATGTTTAATTGTTCATCCAAACATTTCAATGGACAAGCTGATCTAAGTGACTTTGACTGTGGTGTCAGACATGGTGGTTCCAAAATCATACAAACAACTGAGATTTTGACATACTACAGTCTCTAGAGTTCGCAGGAATGGGGAAAAAGTTAAGTGAGTGACACTTTTGTGGGAAGATAACCTTGATAATGTGAGAAGTCAAAAGAAAATGGCCAAACTTGATTAAGCTAGCAGAACCGCCATGACTAATCCAATACCAGCTTTTTCGAAGACCATCTCTGCATGAATAATATATCTGACCCTGAAGCAGATACGCTAGAGCAGCAGACATTCACGTGGGGTTCTACTCTTGTATTAGCTAAGAAAAGAGAGATGAGCCTACAGGGGCATTTGATCACAAAAAGTGCCAGACTGAAATCTTGTAAAATGCCACCTGATCTGACAAGTTTGAAATTCTTGTTTGAAATAATAATAATAATTTTTTGGATTTATATAGCGCTTTTCTCACTACTCAAAGCGCTCAGCAATTGCAGGTTAAGGGCCTTTTGGCATTTTACGGGATTCGAACTGGCAACCTTCCAATTGCCAGTGCAGATCCCTAGCCTCAGAGCCACCAATGCAGAAGGTGAGGTCAGAATTTGGCGTAAACAGCGTAAACTCATGGATTCACACTGTCTTGTGTCAAAGGTTTAGGTTAGTGGCGGCATTTTAATGGTGTGGAGAATAGTTCCTTGGCACAAAATGGGCATCTTAATAACAATTGAGTGTCATTTGAATGCCACAGTAAAGATATGGAGTGTAGCTGACCATGTGCATCTCTTTATGGCCACTGTCTACACCTTTCAATTGTGTTCTTCCAATAGGGCAGTGTGCCTTGTCACAAAGCTTGCACTTACATCCTCTCAAGCTGGTTCCACCAACATTACTGTGCTTTCACTTAACTCCAATGGCCTGTATTTTCACAACATCTGACTCAGATAGAGCACCTTTGGAAAGCAGTGGAATGAAAGTTCTTACCCTGAATGTGAGGCCAAAAAGTCTGATGCCATTGATTCAAAATGGACGAGAATCACTAAGGAGTGCTTCCATTAAATCTATAACTCTAAAACGTCTGGCTGTTCAGGAAGCAAATGGAGATCCATTGCTAGATAGATGCACCTAGTAAAATGAACACTGAGTGTACTTATAATTTGAAAAATCCTTTCAAGTATACAATCTGATATAATAATTTAAATAAAACAAAAACTACTGGACTGAGAGACCACAAACAGGGTGTTTATTTCTATTGGAGGGAGCGCTAGTCTTGGATAAATTCATATTATACTGTACCTCATAAAAAAACCTCCTAAAATAACAAAACTAAACAAAAATTATACATCAGCAGTTTTTCCAATCCAGGCATGAAACACAAACAATCCTGTTGTTTTAGGCGATCTGGCAGCTTTCATTTCCCTTTTTCTTCTTTAGGCCATTTTTAGGGGGCCTCTCCTAGTTTGCAATTCCAATAGATTTTATATTGTCTTAAACAAAAAAAATGCTTCTTCACGGATTCTATAAAACACTAGATGATTCTTTAAGTATCAGTTTTCACACTCCTGGGAACAAAGGGCCCCAAAGCCATAAGGCGTTTCTGTAGAGAGCAACGCTGTCTTCAAAAAAATGGTTCTTTTAAAATACAGGATGTGACCGTATTTCAGTCCTGGAGACTCTTAATAAGGAGAGTCACATCAAAACCCACCCGTTTTTGGAAGTCCTTTAGTCTGAACTGGCCCCCTCAGATCTGCCAGGGTTACAATACTTTTTTAATGCCTCATAGCAAAAAGGGAACTTGCTGATATTTTCGATCCTACTATTTTGATTCAAAAGCAGTTGGTTCTTTACATCTCTCTTTAATAGTATGGTAGTCACATCAGTCAAACATATAAAAAGGGCAAAGGGATGGATATGCATAACAATGAAAAAATATATCAGCAGAAAATGCAAAACCAGAGTGTCAGGTTCAGAAGTTGGGGCAGAACTGGCACGGTCTGTGTAGTGCGTCTAGGGCACATCACTTTGAAGTATAGCCTGTGGCATCTGGGATCTATAAAACCAATAGGGCGGGGGCCTGTTCTGGCACTCACCCCAGAAGCCCCCCTGACATAAGAGAATTATAAAGAAAGGGAATGGAAAGAGAAAGGTAGACAGAGAAAGATCAGATTTGAGAACAGTGGAAAGAGTGAAGCACTGGGAAATGTGTATGAAGTTAAAAAAAGTAGGAGATGGATACAAAGTTGACATTATGTTGGAATCAGGATGACATAGGATAGCTATCCATGAAAAAGACCTGAGATTTTAAGATACAATTTTGGCTTAAGACCACAGCTGTGATGAGGCGTGTTGGGGGTCCATGGCATTGTGCTAGTTTTTAAGTAAAAATAGTGTGACTCAGGGTCAGGGTGCAGGTGCAGCTGAGAAGTTAAGCTGCCACAGGGTGTTCGGTGTGCTGATTGTTTAAGTGGTCAGCTGACCCATATTGGCACTACACAGATTGTAACTGGGATGGAGTGCCCACAGGGGGGTAAAATGGTAGATAAGAGATAAAAAAAGGAAAAAAGAGATCAGATGTTAAGAAAGAAGAAAATAGAAAGAACAGAGTAGCAGAATCGAAACTTAGCTGGTTCAATAGTGTAGAGAGGCAAGCGGTGAGGAAATGGCCCTAAGAGGAGTGAGCAGATGGCGCTTATTGGGCAAGGAGGACCAAAACAGGAATGACCAAAGAGCTCAGAGGATCATCTAGCAGATGTCTGTGAGTGGTGGAGGGATGATGGAGCCGGGCTTGAGGTGCCCCAGTGGTGACCAGTTGAGGTGGCTGGGGCTAACCAGTTTGAGGGATGACTGCACATGTCGGTGGGCATCTCAGCTGGCTGAGCAGAACTTGTTGGTTAAGCAGCAGAGATGTGGTTTTGATGGAGGCACTCAGTGTTGGTTTTAAAGATAAAAATTCTGCCCACATTTTCAACCTGATTTTAACTTGTTATTGGATGTATTTATTGATGAGTTTAACCTCCAGCATGAACACTGTTATTTATTAGTTATTATGAAAGGTTAAACTGTACATGTTTACACTTTATCTGGAATAAAAGCGCTATGCACTTTGTACCAACCTTTGCCTGTTATGTGTCCTCATTGCCCAGTCCATTCTAGGTACATGACTATCTATGCTGCGGGTTCAAGGGAGAATGCCAGCTGTGGGCAACCCGGACATCACACATGACTTTATGAATCTGGGTGTGAACCTCAGCCTGTTCATTCACTGTCTGTGTGGAGTAGGCAGCCTTGAAGACTTTCTCTGTGTCTGCATGTGGGCTTTGCTTTGGGTATTCTGGTGTTCTTTAACCATCATGGATTAACATTGTTTATGTAGTTTATTCTTACTTTCTTTATGTGATTATTTTTTATATTTTGATTTATTTTTGTCAGTTTTGTTATCGATTTAGTGTGTACTGTCTCTTTAAACGTACTTACGTTTCCTATTCCTTGTGGTGGAGTCCCAGAAGATGGGGCCTCAATGACGTCACGATTCCTGAGCCCTCCCTCTGGCTATATCAGTCTGGATCTATCTATCTATCACTTTGAGTCTTCTTTTTCGTAAGATTTGCTGTTTTTGTTGGATTCTTTGGCTTTTTTGATTACGTTTTGCTCTCGTTGTTGGATTTTGCTTTCAGATTGTGTTTTTTGGGACTTGTTCATATAGGATTTCCCTTTAGGCAACTCCATTGGTCACTTTTGATCATGTTGATGTATTTGCCTATTTTGTTAAAGAAATTTATAAAGATTGTTTGCACTTTTGTGCACAAGCCACTGGCTTACAGTCATCCTCTTTCTTGTATGCTTTTTATATTTTGAAACATTTCTTTATTTTTTAATTATTAAGCCAAGTTTCCCCACATTGGTAGATTTCTGGTACCAACTGGTCTATAAGTGCAGTCTCTTCTGGGCTGACTATTGGAGATCCTGGCCTGCTTTATCATTATTTTTGGAGAAATCACACTATTTTTTGTTTATGTTTGTGACTCCTCATCATATCATCAGCATCATAAAGACATGCAGGATTGGCCATCTGGATATTCCACTCTAAAGTAGCCCTTTATGTTATGTTGAGGTTTTTCCATCCAGAGTTAAACCTGTCATGCCAGCCTGGTTTTTAATTTTGTTGAATTTTCACTACACTGTTTTCGGTTTCATTGTGTTCTTACCAAGCTACTAGGAATGTCCTTTATAGATAATGCAGAAATATCCTTTCCTGGGTTTGTTGTTAGAGTCACTGTTGTTTGCAAAAAATTAGCACGTCCAGGTTTGATCCTAAATATTTTGTTTGACCTTAACTGTCCTTTGTACTTTTGTAAAAATACAAAAAATGTACAGAGAAAGTAAAAATCATAATTAGCACTTGTGGAATAGTTGTGTTTATTTTTTGTATTATTATTGTTTTTGAACTATTGTTTTTCATGTCCGTATGTAATTTCTGTTAGGTGTGATTTTTGTATCCTATATCTTTAAGTGTTCTGCCATTCCCGTGTTTTGTGGGTGGGACCACCCTGACATCACAACTGCTGGCTCCTCCCTCTGCCTTTATATTGCAGTCAGGTAGACGGTCGCAGCAGTGGATCATTAATTGTTGTTTGGAGATTTCTTGTTATTTTTCTTTCGATTTTTGAGATTACAGTTTCTGGATTATGTATTGGGACTTGTTTACCTTGTACTGCTTTTTTAGCCATGACTACTTTGTTGTGCTTTTTACACTTTTTTTTAACAAATCTTGATTTATAAAGATTCTTTGTGGGAGCTGTAAGTGACTTGTAACGCATTATTTGCATTTTGAAGTTTTAACCAGTTCCCCATTTTTTTTTACCTGTATAGGTGCAGCCAACATGTGGTATTTGGGGTCTGGCTGCCTGGGGTAAGGCCATTTCTGGACAGGCCAGAGAAACTCCTAGCATGCCTTATGAATCTTTTTTGCCATGTTCATGTCTAAATTACATAACACTGCATTTCATAGGTGTAAGAAACAGGAAAGCACTGAGTCACCTCTTGACTTCAAGCTTATTAGTATTGTACCTCCCTTGTGTTTCTCACTGTATTCAGACTTGAAGATAAGAATCAATGTTGGCAAACCCCAGTTCTGCTTTTATTTTGAGGACTTTACTAGGCCCTGCCTTAGTCTTATGGCAGTTCTCTAAACTTCTAGTCGTGACTGAGCACATCTATACAATCCACATAACATCAAATCTTCCTTGTGGCATTGCTTTCTGGGGTAGTCCTGGTGATAAGTCTAAACAGTCTAAGGTTTGCTCCTGGGTGAGAAGCTAATAGAAGATGCTCTTCTTCACCTGGTATACTTTGGTACCCTTTCCAATTTTGCACATGTTAACTGAATTACTCACAGTTTGTTTAACTATGTAATAAGTCAATTGTTTTATGTACCTTTGTAGAGTTAATTTAGTACTTCTTGTCATTGCAATATTGAAATGCTTCTGAATAATTCAGACTGAAAATCATTTATTTTTGTTTTGGAACTGAATTGTAGGTGAATTACTAAATGAATATTTTTCTCCCTTAACATCCTGGGTTTCCTTGTGAAATAATATCAGGCTCCTTTGTGCATTTCTTGTAGTTAGCCAGCTCAACTCTGTTCATCTGCATAATGGAATTTTAATTTTATCCACATTATTAATTATTATGAATCATACATGTAAGTGCCCAGGACCTATTGTATATGCCTTTTATTTAATTTCCATTTTCCACTTCACTTTAAACATAAACAAATCAAGTTTTACAATTATTTCAATATGTTTTATGATGATATTTGACAATTGCTGTGCTTGTTTTTAATACATTCATATGGCACAGTCCATTCAAAGGGCTTGCTCTTTTTTATGAGATGTGCATAAGAAGTTCAGCTCATTCAGCTTATTTATTTAGCTAAGACCTAAATCAAAATATCTCATTTAGATACATTTCTAAAAGTTGTTAAATTTTCTCTTTAACAACATGACCTAGTCGTTTGTTCGACTCCATGAGTGAAGAAGTGCTTGCTGGACTCCGTCTTAAATGGACTTCCCTTTAATTTATGCATTGATCTTGAGTACATGATAAACTGTTTAACTGAAACATCAACTTTATCTTGACCTTTGTGAATTCTGAACACCTGGATTAGGTCCACATGCAGTCTCGTCTGCTCGAGACTAAACAGGTTTAATTCTCTGAGTCTCAACAGAGTTCAACATCTCTGTAAGGGGATACCTGGGTGCTCTCCTTTACATGCCTTCATGTGCTGCTATGTCATTTTTTTGTAGCGTGGTGACCAGAACTGTGCATGGTGTTGAAAATGTGTTGTATAGTTTTAGCATAAGATCCCTGATTTATATTTAACAATAAAACATGACTTGTTTTGCATTTTTAGTTGGTTCTGCACATTGCCTAGAAATGAGAATGTTGTATTACCATGAATTCCTAAGTCCTTTTCATATGTTTGCTGTTTGTTAAGTAAAGCTGTTCATATTGTGTTTATACGAGGGATGTTCAAAAATTTTCTGCACTTTTATATTTTTGTTGGAAATGGTGAAGGCGGGAGGAGTAGTAATTGGTTGTGTCTGAGAGTGTCATGTGACTAGTTCTCTCTGGAAAGCCAGCTGCCTTTGCAGTTTAGTATAAGAGTTGTCACTATGTGGTAAAGATTGCTGCGAAACTTATAAACTGCACCAAAGATGAACAGTGTTCAGAGTCGTCTATGAATGGATTAAAATGTTTGAAAATGGCCGTACTAGTGTGAGCGCTCTGGACATCCAGCTACAGCCAAGACAAGGAATGAAGAAAAATGATGTGAAAGCAGCAGTGCGTCAATGGCTATGCACTGGCATTAAAAAGTTGGTATGACATTGGGAAGGGTGACTATGTAGAAAAGTGATGTACGGTAATTTGTTATTGAAATTCTTAATAAATAGAGTTAAAAAAAGTGCGAAAACGTTTTGAACATCTCTTGTAATTAACATTCCTTTTGTCTGCTTCTAGCTCTTTGTTTTTATGTATACTATATTTAAATACATTTTCTGAGTGTTCTGTTTCTATGATTGGTGTATTTTATACATTTTTTGTGCCTTCTCCAGAGTTTTTTGAACTTATATGCAACTAAAGTGAGGTTTTTTGAACTCAAGCAATTCAGTTTTCTCTACCATTATTCCTGTAAAACATATCATATTTTATAATCTCTGATCTTTTTGTGACATTTGTATTGGCCATTTCCCGTGATTCCCTGGAAATGTATGATGTGTGGCATCATCAGCATAAGATAAAAGGTTGTCGCATGTGTTTCTTGCTTCTTTGAGTTTGGATTGTAATTTCTTTTAATGGTTCTCTGACTTATTTTCCAGATTATGATTTTTGATTTCTGTTTAAGGTTTCTGGCTTGTCAAAAAATTGGTTTGTCTCCCTGGTATTGACTGTGCACTTATTTTTGACCTTGCTTCATCTCCTAGCCTCTTTTACTTAAAATGCTTTCACTGTCTTTTGCTGAGACAGAACATTTGGTAGTTTTGAACAAATGTTTGTTATTCCACTGATTCTGGTATTGTCTACAATTTTACTACCTACTGTATACCAGAATCAATACCATTAATATACATTTAAAAAAATAACAGACGTCTGAGGGACTCCTAACCCTCCTCTCCTCTTACTTATACTGTTTGTCTCCTGACAGCTTTCTGAACAAGTATGAGTTACATCTGATGCCAATGGCTTCTGGTTTCAAAATTATTTTACAGTGAGATGCAGTATCAAATGCTTTTTGAAAACCTAAGTAAATTTTGACATATGCTTTGATTATGTCTAGCTGATTAGTTTGGCAAAAACACCTACTGGACATTATTTAGAAAATTATTTGTAAACATGTAGTCTTGTATTTTATTTCTGATTATACTTTCGTTAAATTTTCAAAAGACAGAAGTAATATTTATTATTCTGTAGTTATTTGGCTCCATTTTGTCTCTCTTCTTGTGGATTGGAGTCATATTTATAACTCTCAAATCATCGGATGATTTTCCCGTCTGAAGTGATCCCTGGGATATGCTTAGTAAATGTTTATAAATAACATAATTAATTTCTACCAAATTACTAGAACAATCCATATTACTGTATAAATTTACAGATGATTTACTTTCAGTGAACCTCACTGGTCAAGAGAAGTAACCTTTCATGGGTCAATTTGTGTGTCTGCATGATAAAGGGCTTTTAAGAATCTTTGCAGCCCAGTGTGTTTGTAAACGCATTCTGGTGTCTGGTACCTTATAGTAATGCATCGATCTAACTAATGAGCATCATGTACAATAAAATAATTGCTGAATGTAACAAAATGTAGTCCACAGACATCCAGCATTGCTATGTTTGTACACCCCAATTCTAAAAATATTGGAACAATATGCAAAATGCTAATAAAAGGAGTGATTTATAAATGCTATTCACCCTGTACTATACTGAAAACAGTCTAACAACACATTATTTGGTGTTTTTCCTTATGAATTTAATTGTTGTTTTTTTTTTTAAATATACAGTAATGTCAAATCAAATAACCATAACACTCCGAAAAATGTTGGGATAGCTGAGTGTTTGCCTCAACGTACCCTCACCATTTCCTAAGTATTTAGGTAGGTCAAGTTTGGCATCCGGAATTTTCCTCCATTCATCCATTACGCATGTCTTCAACTGTGCAACTGTTATGGGGCCTTCATTGCTGTATTTTGTGCTTCTTAATGCATCACACATTCACAATCAGAGACAGGAAACTGCAGGAAGGGCAATCTAACACCCACACTCTCCTATAATCTGAGCAGAATGTGGGGGATGAACCTGCAAAAGGTGGCATCTGGATGGCAGCATATGTTGCTCCAAAATTCATATGTATCTTTTGATATTAAGTTTGCAGCACAGCAATTGTTAAACAACTGGGTACGTTGTTGTTGGTTTTCAGTGTTGTGACTGGGAGGCTGGTCAATGGAACAGAATGGATAACCAAGAGCCAAGATAACATACCATCTAAGAGTTATGATAGTCAACAGCAAAAACAGTGCTTGAAAACCATTGAGCTTTGCCTCTTACTTGAACATCACCACTTTCTCTTTACATTTTACAACATCATCATGTCTCTTTTTTCCAGTCCGTGACACCGCCCTGTTTTCAGTGATCTGTTCATCCTGCTGGTTACTGGTGCTATACACATGGTCCATCAACTACTTTTTCTGGGTCCTTCTTTTAAGAATTAAAATTATTATGCATAAGATACAGTACCATAATATTAATAAATAACAATAAATTAAAAAAATAACTTGTTGGCTAAATTTCTATTTTCTGTAACATCAACAAATTTTAAACAAATCCATCAAAATATTTTTGAGATTTTGGGGCATTTCATTTTACTATTGTGGGGAATGGTTACCCCTAAATATTGATATATCAAAATGTTCTTTCTTAGCAGATACCTACTGACCTAGGTGTACCATCTCGCCAAATTTCAGCTTTTAAATGGGAAATTGTTTTTTGATTGATGAGTAAGTGAATAAGTGAGTCGATGTTTATTAAGACAACACTGTGACTTGTGCTGTTGATTTGAACTTGCTACAGGAATCTGTCATGCCATGCATTCGAGAGGGGTTTGGGGATGAAGACCAGTTTTATGTGCAAAATGGAGCACCTTCCCACTACCAGAGGGCCTACCTTGATGAAAGTCTGCCAAACAAATGGATCCGGCGAGAGACATAGCCCTAAATTCATCAGACCTTATGGCAATGGGCTTTTTTTAATGGAGTCATATCAAAAACAAGGTTTATCTCTCAAAACTGCAAAAATCAATAAACTGAAAACAGTCAATGTAACAGAATTAAAACAGAAAATTAAAGAGAATAAAAAATGAAAAGATTTGTGATGTTTGCAAATCCATTGGTCGACTTTATCAGCAATGCCCGAAACAGAGCAGCTAGTAGTTCAAACATTGTGATAAATGACTCTGTATTTGTGTTTTTTGTAATTTGAATTATAAAACTTTCATTTATAATCATTCAAAGTGTGTATACATTTTTGTTACACCCAGGTATATATATATATATAAACATATATATAAATATACAGTATATAGCTAGATAGATAGATATGTATAGTGCCACAAAGATAACAGTAATGGGATCTTTTATTGTCCCTACTTAAAACTGTGAACGCTTTCTTTGGTTCTAAAGATCTCACCCTGTTTGATTACCATGTTTCAATACTTGGTTGTTTTGGAGATCAACTGCATTTATTCAAATACTAGCTATGCAGTAAGTTGCTTCGGATAAAAGTGTCTGCTAAACAAATAAATGTAAATGTTGCCCATCCAAGACAGGTAACAAAACACATTATAAAATATGTGCTATTTGACCATCAGTGTGTACCGTCAGTGTTGATCTTATGCCTTTCCTTGATATCCTGCTCTGTCTGTCTTAGCTGGTGTTTCCCTTCCTCTCTCAATTGTCTTTCCACAAAACCTGCTTGTCAGTCTTTGTCATTTTGAGGCACATTGCTCGCCTCCTACCTGCTTTTTGACTACCACTAATGATAGATGAACCGTAATTACCCGCTTTGAAAACATTATTTGTATTCTTGTGAATACTTATCATATCTGAATGCGACTCACATCATTCTTCCTGTGCCTTTCCTTGGTATCCTCGTGTGCATCAATCTCTCTTGTACTTACTGTCTCAATCGTGTTTGAATGAGAATCCAAAGCAAAATTGACCAATCAGATTGCTCAGAGGTTCCCGACACACACAAACAGCAGTAGATTATTAAATAGTAGATATTTTCTGAACTTTCAGCTGTTTTTTTCTCATCCATAAAATCATATTCTGTATTCCACACTAAATAAGATTGTGAAGACAAGAGATTCTAAAACATTAATTGCCCTATCAATGCTTACTTATCACAACACTTGCTGACATTTGTGTTGCTACCCTAAGCACTTTTACTTTTTCTGTTCATTGAATTTTTAAAAATTATTTTTTTTATAAAAGATTATCATTTTTGACAAGTATAAATTGCTCAGAAAATCTTACTAATTTATTGTAAGAAAACAAAATAAAAACAAAAAAAACTTTCTTCTTGCAAGAGTAAGTTCTATAACATCTTTTTAATGACATCATTTAATTTTGGTGTTCAAGACAAAAATATAAAGGTCACCATTATGCAACTTTAATTCCAGAAAATGTCTTATTATGGACAAATCATCAAGAAATTAGTGCCCATCTAAAGGAACTGAGGCATACAGACTAGGTGAAGAAGTACACAAAAGAAAGAGGCAGAATCATAAGTGAGAGGCAGGTACAAGTCAAAAACTGAGAGACCTAAAGAGTCACAATACTAATTAGGACTTAAGTCAGGAAACAAAGTAGAATCCTACACCAAATTTTTCAAAGCACCATTTAACTCCCATCACTCTAGTAAAAGTAAGGAAAATATAAGCAAGGATGCTTGGAAACACAGTATGTGCTGTCATCTCATGTAATGGTACAGTGATAATGTCCCACACAGCTCTATCTCTAGTCACAAATTCCACCATCGGACTCTGTCATTATAAACTATATGGGAAAAGTAAGGATAACCTACGTGGTAGGCTAAAGTAAGTTGGCAGATCTTTGGCATGCCCCAAAAATAATAGTTGATTTTGTCAAGATTCCTACAAAGTAAATACCAAACCAAAAGACGTATGTTTTGAACCATTGGTAAAGTGTGAGAAAAACTTTGTGTTGCCACTCAATTAAAAACAGCAAGGGCAGCCACATTTTCTTTTAAGGTGTGAATAGTGGGTTGTGTTATGGTATAGGATACCAAGGTGGGAGAGAATGGCCTTTAATCATATGTGATGGACGACCGGCTACGGACTCCGGTCGCCACCCCCAAGCCGCTAGGAGGAGCCCTCCGGACAGCATGATGGTGCCCCGACTTCCAGCAGGGCCTCATGGACTTTGTAGTTTATACACACAGCCCTGCTGGATACCTTGGGGGCCACCGAGAGTCGCTGTAAGGGGGCTAGTGGGCTCTTGCATGCCCTATAACCCGGGAGTGCGTCACAGTCACGTGACTGGAGGAAGCGACGTGCTCCCGGGATGAAGAAGAGGACTGTTTGCCCTGACCCGGAAGGAAACGGACTTGTGGGTTGTGCCTGGAACCACTTCCGGGTCAGGAGCTATAAAAGGACTATGGGAAGCCCAGAACACTGAGCTGAGCTGGGAGGTAGGGTGGCGACGTGTCTGGGCGAGGAGGATTGGTTTATTGTAAGAGTTTATTGAGTATATGAGTGTGGAGTGGAGGGTGCTTGGTGCACTGTGTAATAGTAAAATAAATATTATTCATACTTTCACCTGGTCATCAGAGTGGTACCTGAGGGTTCAAGAGGTGGACAAAAGCCTTAACTGCTACACATATTACATCTTCTGAAATAAGAACCTGCTATATAATAAAACACTAAGATATGTGTGCCCAGTCCATCAGAGCAGTCTGATTCTGAGAAGTAAAGGCGCATGCTGAGAGAGTCGTCTTCAAACATGGAAAGGAGTGGACAGGAGGCGAGAAAGGCACTTTGAAAACAATGACAGGGTCTGAGAAGCAGGCTTTACAGGTAACACACTCGAGAAAGTGAGCGCCGGTGAAGAGTGGTTCAGACACACGCAAACACAGAGGAAAGCCGCTGTAAGTACACACAGGGCAAGAGTTTGCAGTTATTTTTTTAATTATCCTATAACCTGACTTCGAAAGGTACCATGGCTGGTGAGATATAAAAGTGTTCTATAGCATTGAAACACCTTGGTGTTATAATGGAGCTATGTGCCAAAAAAGTATATATCCAACAGTAATAATGGCAGTAGTTCATATTGTAACGATACAACAAGGGAGTCCTCTTTTATTGCATTTGGCATAGAAAAAATTAACAACTAGAAACACAGATCATTACAAGACCTTCTGTTACCTCAATATGGCTCTGTAGAGTAGAACTGCTTCTGCACAAGCCAGTTAACTTCCAGTAGTGGTGTCTCATTTATAGAGCAGGGACTATGGTGGTAGGGAAGAAATTACATTACATCTCTTCAGAAGCTTCCTCCTCCATCTAAGGGTGGAAATGGAACATGACTGTGTATCAACCTTTAATCTGTCCCCTGAGTACACCCAAACAAAAGCCCATAAGTTTGACAACATATATGCGTTTCATAATCAATATATATTACATGATGTTTCTGCAGGTGCTCTTTTACTAGAACAAAAACATCATCCTTTCTTTTTTACCGGTATAATAGGCATGTCACTATACGATTGAAAAAGAGGTTCACTTATTATTGTGAGCACAGGAAATGCTCATCTTTAAAGATTCATAAAGGTGTTTATGGACTGAGAAGTAAAACACCAAATGGACAAAACAAATTTACACTTCTTATTGGATGTTTATCTACCAAAGGATTTCAATGATATTTTGCAGTAGAATGTCACTGTTAAGACTTGAAATTTTATTTATCATTATATCGCAACACTATTTTTTTTCTTGTGGGTGATGCCATTTTGTGCTCTTTTGAGTTAGCAGTTGAGTGGTAACATTTGCCGGAACAACCCAAGGATGCGTTACATTTGACATCATCAGAACAACTGTATAAAGGTCAGCAAACACATCCAGTAATTATTGGGTTAGCAATTCTAGTTACAATTTATTATGGTTCTCAAAGGGCTGGATTAAAGGCTTCAACTTTTGATTAGTTTAGGCTTTGAAGACGGTGTAATCTGACTTTCTGGTTATGACATTGGCCTGAAATTTGCATATGCTTATCTCCTGGTTATTTCTCATAAAAAAGATTCTGTCTCTATCTCTGAAAAGAGAGTACAATAACTAATGTAGAATCATAAGTTTTAGAATCTTAGCTATCAATACCTTGGTAACCCCTCATACAGTTGCAGGAAGGGTGACATCGCATGTAACACCGTTATGAGCTATGTGACCAGCAAAGAATGTCACTGCCAACGACAAAATAAATGGCAGAGAAGAACGAACAGAGAAAAAAATTATGACTATGCCACAAAAAACATGCCATACAGACCTCTCTTTCTTAACCACAAATGCTTACAGTAAATATTCTTTTGAAATATTTTAAACTGTAACATGCATGGAAAACTTTAAAATATGAGAGTATAATTCCTGATCTCGTGAAAGGAACAGAAAAACAGACTGCAGTAGGGTGTTATGTTTAAGCCCAGGGTCTACTCACCTAAAACAGTTAGCGATACCCGCTCCCCATATAAATCCAGACAGAAACTTGTTTACGCTGATTGGCATTAGATTTCCTACTGTAATCACAGTTGGTAAACTCTCTGGAGTCTCTTAGTCACAGAATTAATGGATACACGCCTGCAGAATTAGATTTATTATTCAGAGGGGGGATTTAAAACATGGTATTAAAAGCTCCCTGATTTTACAGACAAGCATATTAAAATTAATAGGGCCTAGAAGGCTATACTTTAGGCATTTACAATTGTGTCTGTTGAGTAGTCACATAAAAATCTACGAACACAGTTATGATTTTAACCCTTTTTTATGTTAGTTTTCAGTTAATTTAAACACCTCACAAAATAATTTAGGTCCTTTAAAATATGGAAAAAAAATTAAATCTAATCTCAGATTATGAACAGCTCATTGGGGAAGTTACTGTATGAGACTTGAATGTAAACAGGCAGACTAGTAGTAGTGGAGCCAATTAAGGAAAAGAAATATTTGTTAAGATAACAGTGAAGCACTTGTGTGGTGCCAATCCACTAATTGAAAGAAAGAAAGAAAGAAAGAAAGAAAGAAAGAAAGAAAGAAAGAAAGAAAGAAAGAAAGATGCACTACTTTATTTTGATGGGCTTCTTACAAGAAGAATTCCACTCCAAAAGGGCAGCAAACACAAGTTTAAAGGTTGCACCTTGAAAAAACAACCAAAGGAAGGTTTCTAAATGATGAAATAATTGGCACATTAACATCCAGCTCACTCTCATAGCCTCAGGCATCTTGACTAATGTTATTTACAGCTTCAATGCTAAAAGTCCAGATGCTTACAAAAACACATTCTTGGCGGTGGACTAGAAGCACCTTTAATTAACTGTCCTCTGCCCTCTAAAGCCCTGCACTCAAAAGCCAAATCCTGGCTTTAATACACAGTAAATAAATAGCATACAATTTTAGAATGACCTTCACAATAGGCTCCATGATAACAACACTTTGTACGCAATTTATGACAAGGAAATCTTCCTTCTTTGTAGAGACCCCCTTTGGAGAAAATATGATACTGTAAAAACATAAAAAAAGTTAATTAAAATTCACTGAGCACAGGAAAAACCGCAAATATGAAATTTGAAAAATTATCCCTTGTCATCCTGCATGTTTTATTATTATATATTTTTTAAAAGTTTGCCCCCCCACCCATTTCCATTTCAGTCACTTCAGATTTTTTAAACACATTTTTCACAGAATTTGCCATTCACTCAAGTCTTTCCTGTATCTTCTCCAACTAGACTTCTTGTTGTTTTATCTAATCAGATTCAGAGGCCCTACTGAAGTCAATCCTTTCAGGCTTTTCCAAGAGGTCAGGGTCTTCATTTCCCAGGCTTCAAGGGAACTAAAAATAGTTGAGTGAGAGCCATTAGGAGCCGCTCCAGTGACTCAAAATATTAAGGCTTATTTAAAGAAGTCCTCATCAGGAGCAATGACAATGAAATTACCACAGATAACTCTGAGGGAGTGGACTGCTTCGGATCATATGTTTATGAATTAATACTAGTTTTGTAAGTATTTAGTTAATATTCAATAAAAAAATTCCTTTCAAAGTGCGAGAAAGAAGATTTTTATACTATTTAGACTTTGTTTTTCCAAAGCTATATGTTTTTTAATGCAAAAGAAAATGTTAATATACATGCATTATTACCTTGATTGGTCAAAACCAGCCAAGACAAAATGATCTTTTGGCTGTTACTTACCCTCTAAAGTAAAAAGATCATTAGGGTTTGCATTACCACCTCTTAGCTTCATGGACCCAGGTGTGATCGCTGACCAGGGATCTTTCAATTCAGACACATTCTCCTTAGTTCTGCGTGCCTTTATTCTGGATACTCTGATCCTCATCTACAACAAAGTTGTGACATCAAGTGTCTATGGTTCTTTGTGTAAAGAAAAACATCCTAATGTTTGTGCGAAATTTACCCTTAACAAGTTTCCAACTGTGTCCCCGTGTTATTGATGAACTCATTTTAAAATAATAGTCTCAATCCATTGTATTAATTCCCTTCATGATTTTAAACACTTCAGTCATGTCACTTCTTAACCTTCTTTTGCTTAAACTGAAAAGGCTCAGCTCTTCTAATTTTTCTTCATAATTTGACTTTAGACTTGATGTTTTTTTAGAAGAAATAAGTGGATAGGACAGGTGAGCTTTGTTGGGCTGAATGGCCTGTTCTTCTCTAGATTGTTCTAATGTTCTAATTAAATTGAACTGGTATGATTGAAAGTGTGAGTGCCTGATGGACCCATGCCCCACATAAATTGTTTGTTTTCTTGTTTTTTACATTGCCAAGATAGGATCTGGTTACTTGTAAATCTTTACGAGAAAAAGGAGTTTGAGAAAAAAAACATTGAAAAAATTATTATTTAATTATATATTACACCCGAGGTATAAAGATCATATAATCTGTGTTATGATTATTTCTTGTTTATTTAGTGTTTTTTAGTTGTTATTTAAATATGTTTTATATTATGCTACTAATTCAGATTTTGTTTTGTTTTGCCTTTGTATTTTTGTAACATTATCATTTTCTTTGCTATGTAGTGTTGTTTGTCACCTGCGTTGCCTCCTGTATTTGTTGCCTAAGGAGGTGGGGACACCTAAACATGTGCCTGGGGTTCTGGATCCAGCAGTATGTAAGACGAAGCTTTAGAGTGTTCAACAGCTTTGGCATAGTTAGTAATTGTGGTTTGTTCTTGATTCTTGCTTTGTTATTGTACTCGTTTTGACCTCCTGGCTCTTGAATAACAAACTGTATTTGGTTTCTGATATGGTTTTATTTTTGCTGAACAAAGCCATTAAAAATGTCCAAAATGGGAGATCAATAATTATAAGTGTGTAAGCAAAAACATAAGACAAAAATTCATGGTTGGAAAACAAGAGTGAAAGACAAATATACCAAGGTCAAAAACTGAAAAGTTAGTAAAAATAATAACAGATTCAGGTTCTGAACCCGGAACTTAGATAAGGAAGAGTGTTCATGGTTGACCTTTGCTTCAAAAATCACATCCTCACATGCCCTTAACAACTGGCATCTTAGGCCTAACAATGGGAAATCAAAATAGCAGTAACCTCAAAATTACATGATGGTGGATGAAATAATCGAAAAAATATTTCATAATTAAAATCAAAAGAAACAAGAGAAATCTGGACACAAATTATAGTAAGTGACTCAAAAAAAAACCAACAAGAATGTAAAAATACCCGTACTGATAAAGGCAATTGTATAAAATTATGAAAAAGGAAGAAACTCCTAGAATAAAGGAACTTACCTTTCTTTGTTTTGGATCAGAGGTTTTCTGTTTTCCCTTTTATACATTTTTAAGGCTTTATTATTTTAAAGACTTAGTCCCTTTATAGGCCTGTGCAGGCCGGAAAGCCTGCTTTTTGAGTCGGGGTTAGACAGTCCAGTAGGCCCAGAACAGAAATAATTGTATGTTGGCCTTTCGTGTGTGTGTGTTTTTTTATAATAATAATAATAATTCATTACATTTATATAGCGTTTTTCTCAGTACTCAAAGCACTATCCACACAGGGAGGAACCGGGAAGCGAACCCACAATCTTCCACAGTCTCCATACCAGCACTACCACTGCGCCACCTGTGAGGATAATGGCCTGCTCCCATTTTTGTACTTCATTATGGCCGATATCACAACAATCAAAATTTAAATTACTGGTAGAATGATTGTTAGGCAGAGCAGCATGATGACAAAAAGTTTAGCACTGCTAATAATGTTCAGAACAGTGCTTGGAACACCTTCATGAATCCTGTGCTGGGTCAGTGTCTGTGTAAAGTCTATTTGGTCCTCTATGTCTCTTGGCCAATTTGTTCTTTGGGTTTGCCTGCTAAAACCCATAGGCATGCATGTTTCATTAATTGACAATGCTGAACTTGGTGTCTGCATGAGATGGGCACTTCGAAGAAATGGTGCCTCATAGAGGGCTGGTTCCTGCCTTGTGTCTGATGCTGCACCAGGACCATTTGAGTATTTATGTGTGTTATATTATTGCTGTACTAAAGTAGAAATGGAAAATGACCAGAATTAATAATGATAATTCTTTGCATCTATATAGCGCTTTTCTCACTACTCAAAGCACTCAGCAATTGCAGGTTAAGGGCCTTGCTCAAGGGCCCAACAGAGCAGAGTCCCTTTTGGCATTTATGGGATTTGAACTGGCAACCTTCCGATTGCCAGTGCAGATCCCTAGCCTCAGAGCCACCATTCAGAATTAAATGAATGGTTGACAGAAAAGTACTGTTGTGGATAGTGCTGGGTTTACCCCAGCCTAGTCACTGTCAGCCTGAAATTTGCAGATTATCTCTGTGTCTCATGTTCTCCATTTTGGTCCCAGTTCTCAAAGACAAGTAGAACATGTTTATTGGCCCAGTCCCAGAGTGTGAGTATGAGAATATTCCAGGCTTAAATCCTGTCTTGCACCTATTGATACTTTAGTATGTCAGCAAACAAAGAAACAAGTGGAAATTATTGATAGATGCATCTATGATAGAAGAAAAAGGCACATTTCCAGAAATGTAATTCTATTATACATCAGTGAAAACAGTTGCAAATAAAAGTTGAATGCTTACACCATATTTAATATGATGACTAAGACAGAGAGTTCAGTTCCATCTTTACAAGTCTAGCCAGTGAAGCACATGGCTCTGGTTTCAACCGCCTCACTGGCTGACTTGGGTGACATGTTGCTTGCTGAACTGTATGTGTAAAGTTCAACCTCGATTCCAGTACAGAAAAGGCTAATAAAAATAAAATGGATTGACTTGTAAATTTACTTTGACTTGTAGTCAAACAAAACAGTATAAAGATGGTATAATCAAATGCATTTTGTTTTGAAGATACATGTTTATTCTGAAATTGACCCCCATAACACATTCCAAAAAGTTAAAATGGGGTACTTTAGGACTAATAACGACAAGTTGAAATAACAAGGTGATGTGAACCAGTCTGTGTGCAACTGTTCTAGTATATAAAGATCATGCAAAAACATGGAGGGATGGGTTGAGGCTCACCAAATGGTCTACAGATGTATCAGTGAACAGTCCTACAATTTGAGAACAATGCTCTCCAAAGCCAAATCAGTAGGATTTTGAACATTTCACCCCATACAGTGCACAAAATAATTGATAGATTCAAGGATTCCAGTCAAATCTTGGTGCATTAAAGGCAAGGCTGAACGCCACTTCTGAATGCATGTGATCCCTCAGACATCACTGTCTTAAAAAAAGTCACACCTCTGTAATGAATATTATGACATGGGCTTGGTAAATCTTTGTCAGTCAACACAACTGTTTAGGCTATACTATGCAAAGCAGAAGCCATACATCAAAACTGTCCAGAAGCACCTTTGACGTTTCTAGGCTCAATCTCATCTGAGATGTAAATTCACAGAGTGGTCCGCCAAGTCAACATTTCAAATGCATTTTTTTGAAATAACAGGCAATGCATTCTCTGTGCAAAGGAGGGAAAGGACCATCCAAGCTGTTATTAGCGTCAGGTCCTAAAGCCAGTACCTGTTATGGTATGGAGGTGTCAGCATGGCATAGGTAACATGCACATTTGGGAGGGCATCATTAATGTAGAAAAGTATGTGCAAATGTTTGGAGCTACATATGCTGCCATCTACACACCACTTTTTCTGGAACGTCCCGCATTTTCAAGCAGGACAATATCAAATCACCCAGATCACCAGTGCACATCTGCATAAGTAGAGAGAGTGGGTGTTAGATTAGCCTGCCTGCAGTTTTAACCTGTGTAGGATTGAGAAAGTGTGGCATGTTATGAAGTGCAAAATACAGCAAAGAAGGCCCTGCGATTGCACGACTGAAGACCTCCATAATGGGTAAATGGGGGAACATTCTGCTTCTTATTCTACTTGGATATAGTGAGGGTATTAGAAATAAACTTGATTCATTAGGCTTAAAAGTCAAGACAGAGGTAAAGAATTTAAGAGTAATTATTGACTGTGACCTAAACTTTAAATCACATATTAATCAGATTACTAGGACAGCATTTTTTCACTTAAGAAATACAGGAAAAGTTAGACCCATTATAACTTTGTAAGATGCTGAGAAATTAGTTCATGCTTTTGTTTTCAGTCAGCTAGATTACTGTAATGCACTCCCCTCAGGACTACCCAAAAAAGACATCAATCGGTTGTAACTAGTGCAGCTGGATGATAAATTAGACTGGACTGCCAATACTGATGCTCTGTGTAAGAAAGCACAGAGCCGGTTATACTTCCTTAGAAGGTTGGCATCCTTCAACATCTGCAATAAGATGCTGCAGATGTTCTATCAGACGGTTGTGGCGAGTGCCCTCTTCTACGCGGTGGTGTGCTGGGGAGACAGCATTAAGAAGAAGGACACCTCACGCCTGGGCAAACTGGTGAGGAAGGCAGGCTCTATTGTTGGCATGGAGCTGGACAGTTTGACATCTGTGGCAGAGCGACGGGCGCTCTGCAGGCTCCTATCAATTATGGAGAATCCACTGCATCCACTAAACAGTATCATCTCCAGACAGAGGAGCAGCTTCAGCGACAGACTGCTGTCACTGTCCTGCTCCACTGATAGACTGAGAAGATCGTTCCTCCCCCAAACTATGCGACTGTTCAATTCCACCCGGGGTGGGGGGTAAATGTTAACATCATACAAAGTTATTGTCTGTTTTTACCTGCATTATTATCAATCTTTAATTTAATATTGTTTTTTGTATCAGTATGCTGCTGCTTTAGTATTTGAATTTCCCCTTGGGATTAATAAAGTATCTATCTATCTATCTATCTATCTATCTATCTATCTATCTATCTATCTATCTATCTATCTATCTATCTATCTAGTGCAGAATGAAGCTGCTAGAATCTTAACTAGGAAAAGAAAATCTGAGCTCATCTCTCAAGTTTTGATGTCACTACACTGGTTACCTGTGCCATTTAGAATTGACTTTAAAATACTGCTTATGGTTTACAAAGCCTTAAATAATCTCGCTCCATCCTATATTTCAGAATGCTTATCACTTTACACTCCAAATCGTAAACCTTAGATATTCAAATGAGGGTCTGCTGATAATTCCAAGAGCTAAACTTAAAAGAAGTGGTAAGGCAGCCTTCTGCTGTTATGCATCTAAAATCTGGAATAGCTTACCGATAGAAATTCACCAGGCTAATACAGTGGAGCACTTTAAAAAAACTGCTAAAAACCCATTATTTTAACATGGCTTTCTTATAGCTTCATTTTAGTGTCACTCTGATATTCTGTATATGCATTTAATTATCATTTTTGTCATGGCTCCACAATCAGTACTAACTCCTACTTTCTCTACTGTTCTTTCTTCGTTTTTCTGTGGTGGCGATCTGCACCACCGCCACCAGATCAAAGCATCATGCAGTCCCTACATTGATGGTTTGAAGGCCAGATGTCTACATGACCATCATCATCTAATTCTTCCATGTGAAGCCTGAAAACCATGAGGACTGATTGAGATCATTGATGTTAGGTAGAATGCCCACTGGGGGATGTGTGGTCTCATGGCCTTGGAACCCCTGCAGATTTTGGGTTTTTTTTCCAGCCTTTTGGAATATTATTTTTCATTTTTTTTTAACCTTACTTTATTCTTTGTTATTTAGTATCACCTAATCTCATTTTTATATCTTTCTTTTTTATTTCTTCATCTTGTAAAGCACTTTGAGCTATGTCATTTGTATGAAAACATGCTATATAAATAAATGTTGTTGTTGTTGTTGTTGAAGTTAACCAGCTTGTGTCTTCAGTGCTCCAATGCTTAGTAAGTGTCATTACAAGAAACGGTGGTGCCTCACAGTGGTAAACACTCGACTGCCCCAACATTTTTGGAGTGTGTTACAGTCATCAAACTTGACACAAGTATATATTTTCCTAAAACAACAACATTTATTTATATACAGTAGCACATTTTTATACAAATGGTTTAGCTAAGTTTATGTGAAATGAAAATAAGATTGGGCAAAAAACAATTAAGTTCAGAAGGGAAAACATTAAATAATGCGTTGTGGTAGTACAGGAATAGAATACTCATTTTTATTTTTTTAATAGCATTTTTCATACTGTACCAAGATTTTTTAGAATTGTGATTGTACTTGTGAATAGTGTGCACCATAACAGTTCTTTTCAATCTCACAACTATGCCGTACGGTTTTTATTTCAATGATATCTGATACTATAGGGATGCATGGATTTTTTTGGCCAAAATTGCATGATCACTTGGGCCTCTGAAATCACATGCAAGGGCAGACTAAAGGTGTGGCAGAGTCCCCAGTGCCAGAACCACCTGACAAATAGAAATAACACAGATGGCATTAGAAGAAAAGGAAGAAAATATCCATTTCTTAAATGATCTTGTAGAGACCTTAAAATTGTTATTTTTCCCGTCTCTGGGGTGCTATTGTTTTAATACAGATAACATTTTTGACAGACATGAAGAGAATTATATGTTTTAATTTTGACCAGAAAAGGAGTAAGAGGAGAACAAGTTTATAAAGAAATGAGGTCCGTTACCTCTGAAAAGCAAGGGTCCCCACAGGCAGGCACAGAGGTTTGCATGCAGCAGGTGATTCCTGTTTACTTTCATGGCTCCTTTCTTGTGGTGCAATCTGTTATTTTTTTCTGCCAGGACACTCATTTTCTGGGTCAGAAAAATAACACATTAATAAAGTTGCTGTCAAAGAGACCGCCAGACCTTGTCAAACGTGTGTAGCTCACAATATGGAGGGATAATAGCAGCAAAAAATAGTAAAATAAAAATAATTATTTTGTTTATTTGCAAAAATACGATATTCCATCTGCCAAATATTATCCAGACTTAAAATTATTCTGTTTCCTGACTGTAATTCACTCCTAAAAATCATTCAGTTGTAGCTGAAACTCAGTGGAGCAGCAGATAGCACTACTGCTTCAAGAATCCAGCATTCTCAGTTGAAATGCACACCCCAGTAGCTGTCTGTATTTTCCTACTGTTTGCTTGTCTTTTACTTTGAATACTCCAGTTTTCCTCCCACATCTGTAAAGTGTGCGTGTTAACTGAATTGGCAACTCTAAACTGGACCTGAGCGGGTAAGAAAATTTGGCTGTGTGAGAATAAACTCGGGACAGGACTTGAGCCTCATCCAGGGCTGGTTCATGCCTTGTGTTTAATGTACGTATATATATATATATATATATATATATATATATATATATATATATATATATATATATATATATATATATATATATATATACATCTCCATTCCAGATCCAAGACACTGACCTTATTGCTACCAAATATGGAATATTTATTATCTTTTTTGATTTTGGGGTCATTTTATAAATATTTTGTTCTCTGTTCTCATTATTTTTTTTTGAGTGATATGGAGGGGTGGCCTATGATGGACTATGAATTGCAATGTGCTGCATGTTTCCTATCTCTTTTGCATGTATTAATTAGACACATTAATAAAACAATAGTGATAACAGCATGTACTTGACTAATGTAAGACAGTTAAGTGTATTTCTTCTTACTGTTACTCTATTATAAGATATGCCAAGCTGCTTGTGCATGACCAGCTGAAGATGTAAAAGCACGAGGTACATCCTGTGAGACTGTTATCATGAGCAACACATCGACTAACAAAAAAACTGAGAAGAAAGGTAGGACTTGGACAGGATTGGTCAAAATGCAGAGGACACCACTGGGAGGGTGATGGCTCCTACTCTTTGATTATCTATTGGCCCAAAAGTGACACAGGGAAGCGTGAAAAATGTGTAAATATCAGGGTAAATCAACCATGTGGCCACTACAGCCGGAGGCTCCTTCATAAACACTGATTAGCACACATCGTAATGCAAGAAGACCTTACACACTGGCCATCTACAGGAAGCGCTGCTATCCATCCAGGTGGTGTTTGGAGTAAATGCCACACCCATATGTAATCAGTTAGAACATTAGAACAATCTAGACAAGGACAAATCTGGCCAATCCCATCCACTTAAATTTTTCTAAAATAACATCAAGTCAAGTTTTGAAAGTCCCTGAAGTCCTTCTATTTACCACACTACTTGGTTGCTTATTCCATGAATCTATGATTCTCTGTGCAAAGAAAAACTTCTTAATATTTGCATGAAATTTACACTTAGCAAGAGTCCAACTGTGTCCTTGTGTTCTTGTGCCCGACCCGACACAGACTGACAACGGAGGCACGTTAAAATCAACAAAAAATTATTTATTTTTCTTCTTCACCTGAGGTCCACGTCTTCCCTGTGTCCCTCAGGTATAACACAGTCTCAAGCACTAAGCACACTAAATAACCCAAAGTAAAGCACACTACAACACACTCTTCTCCACTACTCCTCTCAGCGAGCGTTGTCCTCCTCCCGACTCAGCCTGCTCAGTGGTGGCTGCTGGCCCCTTTTATAGTTCACCCAGACGTGCTCCAGGTGCTTGATTGCCGAGTTCCGGCTACACTTCCGGGTGTGGTGAAAACACTGCCCATAAAGGCTCAGGAGTCCCAGCTGCAGCACCCCCTGGCGGCGCCTGTGAGACCCAACAGAGCTGCACCAAACTCCAATTTCCATGGAGCCCTGCAGGAGACTGAGGCACCGCTCCAACCCAGGGGGGTTGCCATATAGCGTCCAGGGGAAGATATTGAATATTCCATGGCTGCTCCTTCTGAACATATACTGAAGGGGTGTCCCGGCCAGGCATGGACCCCAGCTGTCCGCCACACTGTCTTGTTCCACTCAACCAACTCCCTTCATAATTTTAAACACTCCAGTCATGCCGTCTCTTAATCTTCTCTTGCTTAAACTGAAAAGGCTCAGCTCTTCCACTGTAGCCTTGGAATCAGCATAGTCACTAGTTTCAATTTTAGACATTTTCAGGACTTATGGACATTCATGGTTTTTACAATGAGTGAATAAAATATTGTACCCGCTCTCCTGCTTGACTGCTGCATAATCTGTTTACTGTCACTGAGTAAGTTAAGGAGGTTAAGTTGAGGACCCTATAAAATTTATTTTTATTATTTTTTGGTCTTTTGGGGTTTTTCATTGCAAGTTACCAGTAAATAATTTAACATTATGTTGTTATCTGACAGTGTCTGAGATCATGTGACTCTGCAGTCTTACCAATGACATGGCGGCCATTGTGTATAAATACTGCACCAGTTTATTATTATGGATTAAACTTTAAACAATCGTTGCTTTCACAATAGCTTAGAGTAGTGAGGTCCATTTCGGTTTTCAACTTTAACTTCATTTTGTTTGACAATTCTTTTTGATTCTCATCTTTAACTTAGTGCTAGGTACTTTAGTACTTTTGATTACGTTCACAGCCTATATGATTAAGCGTGCCATCTCCTGGGGCCTCATGTATAAACGGTGCGTACGCACAGAAATGTTGCGTACGAACGTTTCCACGCTCAAATCGCGATGTATAAAACCTAAACTTGGCGTAAAGCCACGCACATTTCCACGGTAACTCATTCCTTGGCGTACGCAATTTATCTGCCCGGTTTTGCAGACTGGCGGCACCCAGTGTCAAAGCAGTGCTACTGTTCCTGTGTGATCACCCTTTCATTCTTAAATCCACATTCCTGGCGCGGCTTTATAAATACACTGAAATTAACTGCATATTGTTTATTAGTGTAATGCATCTGATTGTAATTAACCTGTAGCAATATAATGGTCCAGGGAATAGCCATAGTATTCCAAATACCATAACTGCTTTAGCGTTGTAACTCTCACTGCATGTTCTTTCAGCTGATCCCGTTAAGGGTTGCCACAGCAGATCATCTTTTTCCACATTACTCTCACTGCACCACTCGGAGTATTTATATCACTGTATCTGAGTGGGAAATCACAGCAGCAGCTGATTGGAAAGAGAATTATCGGTACACAGCATGTAGCAGATGCTGCCTGAGCCACAGCAAACACTTTAGTCCCTGTACGGACTTCGCGGTTTAGAAACAGTTTCATCCCAAGAACTCTAAACACACTAAATCAGTCCATCAAGTGCTCCTTGTAGAAATATTTGGACTTATAAGTACAATTACCCCACTGTAAACTTGCACTACAGTTATAATATTGCACAACCTGCGCCACTTTATAAAGCGCGTATTTACATGTGATGACGGTATTCATTTCTAAGACGAAATGCAGCAAAACATGTTGATTATATTATACAGATAAAACTTTAACTTCATTTAAATAATCTGTATTGTTTATAATTAAACATGTGAGGACACGGTACCGCAGCGCTAGCTAGTTCAGTAATTGTTCCTGCCTTGCGCTGTATTCTTGCTGGTGCTGACGCGACACTGGAAAGATAGACGGATATAATAATTAAACACATACTACTAAGATATTTCAATGTTCCTTAAAAGTTTGGAAGAATCGAAGTTCTAAGCTTACAGATGGCTTCACATCTATTACATAGCTTATTGTGTGGCGATTGAGTTTTTGGAGAAAGAAAAGTAAGGACAGGAATTGGAGGTTAGTATGTTTGAAAGAGACAGTACTGCTGTGATAAATTATTTAATTGAAGGTTGCGCATGGCGCAGCAAGCCTCTTGCGTGAGACATGAACAAGCACTGCGCCACCGTGTTCCCATGTTTAATAACATGCTTTCATTCCTATCATCATGAAAAAGATATCACGTATACATCTCAGTATTTTAATTATTCAGAGAGCTGTAATATCACGAATGTAATGGATTATGTGTCCTGTCGGAGAAAGAGAAAGCCCGTTTAAAAAGCAGGTAGTGATTCATACACATAGAGCACATAGAAGATCAAATACAGAACAAAGCATTTAACATGCCACTTTAGTTACAATGGGATTTGAGAAACTAGTAAATTAAACGATTTTAAGATGAAGTTTATGATGTTCTACTTTAATGGCAAAATAAACTACGTGATTAAAGTGGAAATTTCGAGATTAAAGTTGACATTTCGTGCTTTTTTCCCCACTGTGTGCCTTTTTTTTTGTCTGTACCCTAATAAGCTTTCATATGACACTCAGACGGTGGGCTACGACTCGCTTTTTCACGGCGACTTTGATATGTGATTTCTTTTTTATTTCGGGCACTGTGCGACTTTGTGAACTTGAGCCTTCGAGTTTCTCCGACACTCTGTCACTCGATCAGCTTCCTTTTGTTGATTATACCACTGTTTAAACCAACAAATAGTATGTTTTTCCTTTGCCTCCACTTGGTATTCGCTGAAATTCTTATATTTTCTCCCGTGCTTTTCCCATTGTCTTTTCACAGAAGGCTATTTATATTGATTTGCATATTCAAAGAGGCGTAATTCTGGGAGGAGTTGGGACGGGACAGAAGGCGCGTGCACGTGCGTTACTTTTCACGCAAATCGGGATTTATGTAGTAGAAGAACGTGAAAGTATGCGTGCGCACAGATTCCTGCATCTGGATTTTTCTGTGCGTACGCACAATCCCGCTTTTGTGCTTACGCCATGTTATAGTGTGAGTTCTACGCACGCCGTTATACATGAGGCCCCTGGTCTTTTACCTCTCAATTAATGTGCACTGTCATTAATTCACAACACACACTGGCAAATAAATAATAAATAAAGTGGAATCATCCAGAAATCCACTGTTTAATGTATGTTTTTTTAGCCATTTTAACCTTTTCCTTTCACTGTTTTCACTGGTATTTGGCATGTACTTAAGGAAGAAGGCAACTGTAAGGTGTTTGTTTCTCACAATACAGACCCTGATATTCTTATCCTCTTATGCAGTTGTGCATTCAGGCCTTTCCCCTCTTTTTCTATACTGATTGGACTCAGTTTGCCCTCTTCTCACAAGACAGTAATAGACACCTTTGTATGAAATGTTCAGCTTCTTGGAAATCTGTCACATGGAATAATCTTCATTCTGCAAAAATAAATAAATAAATAAACTACCATGTTTCTTGATAAAGCCTTCCCATTTGGCCACTTTAAGAATGCGGCGGAGGTGGAGTGGTGGCTCTGAGGCTAGGAATCTGCACTGGCAATCGGAAGATTGCTGGTTCGAATCTTGTAAATGTCAAAAGAGACTCTGCTCTGTTGGGCCTTGAGCAAGGCCCTTAACCTGCAATTGCTGAGCGCTTTGAGTAGTGAGAAAAGTGCTATATAAATGCAAAGAATTATTATTATTATTAATGCCAATACCTTGTAACCCAAGTGAACAAAATAACAGTTTTCAGAAGTGCTGATGCAATTACAAAAGTTTCTCTAATAATGGAATAATATTTAAAATGACTAATTAAGAATAAGCTTACCATTAGGATACTGACAGAATGGATACTGAAAATGCCATCCTATGTGAATAATAAATTAAAAATCAGTCTTTCCAACACTAATAGCCATTTGCAACACTAGTAAATCGATTTAATGCTACCTTGATAAAAAAAGGTATTTATTTCTATCAAAACTATGAAAATTTCCTGTTGATTCCAAACCTTTGAATGCTAGTGTAGTGTATAATAAAATTTTATTTGTAAACTAATGTTGTTGCATGACAGTGAGAAGTGGAGAAAGAACATGAAGGAGTTGCTAAATGGCTGTGTCAACCTCTGCATGCATCTGTAAAACAAAAAAATAAATAAAGATTATCCCCGTGTTGAAAATAATATAAAAAACTAGGGGGCTTTGCCCCCTGCTCGCTTCGCTTGCCAACCCCCAGGCTGGAGCTACACGTTAGACTCTTTGCGGTTCTGCCGCTCACATATGGGGATGCAGATGTACAATTTAAACAGATTTTTATTTTCATGGGAATTGTTACATATGCATAATAGAACTATTTTACATTACAGCGAGTAATTAACCATAGTAAAAAATAGTAAAACGTAATAAATTGAAAGAAAATTATGTTTCCTGTTGCGTTAGAGTTATTCATTGCGTAATATGATTTCATTCTGTTTGTCTTTGAAATTAACATGCAAATACTTTTTTGACTTACACTTTTACTGTACAACTTAAGTAAAAACAATTTTTTGAATTAAATTTTTGTAAATATAGCATTGAATTTTGATTCTGTGTTTGGACTTTCATCGTGACAACCCAACGTATAACTTCCCGTGATTGAATTTCGTTTCTTTCTCTCTATTACATAAAATGACTTTTTTGTAAAAGATTTTTTTGTATATTAGAGAGATATGTTTGAAACACATTATTCTTAGCCTTCCTCAGGTGTGTCAATGAATGAGAAACATGCTGCTCTTTGCCATCCTTATTATTGAACTAATTAAAACACATTTACAATTAGAAAAAGAAGACCCTCCTGTGAAGTGGCTAATGTGCCCACCTCACAGCTCCACAGTCCTTGGGTTTGAATCTTAGCTCAGTCATTGACCGTACAGAGCTTACCCATTCTCTCCATACTCAGGAGGGATTTTTCTCTGGGTCTTCTGGCTTTGCTCATGCATCAGAGAAAACTGCACAATGGCTTTACTGTCAAGTATGAATGGGTGTGCATGTGTGTGGGTGTGTAAGTGTGCCCGACGATGGACTGGCACTACAGCCTGGCTTGGTTCTTGATTTGCAGCTTCCATCCATCCATTATCCAACCTGCTATATCCTAACTACAGGGTCACGGGGGTCTGCTGGATCTTTAATAAATGAAATTCTGGCTTAAATTCCAATCTGATGCCAAGTGATGCAACACAGTTTGGTCATATTTTTTAAACTCTTTTAAAAATATGAAGATACATTTTTGCATAATCAGGATGAAGTAGTGGTGCAGTTTTGTTTGTCGTATGTCAAAAGTACAACAAAATTCTTTTTTACATTTTTGTAAAAAAAATTTAAAAACACATGCTACATTAAATGAAAAGGAGGACAGGGATGTTTGGAATAAAAATTTTGGTGGGATTTCATGGAACTGGGAGAGTGATGCTGTCAGAGGAGACAGAGCTATCCTGAGAAGCCATGCAGATAGAGGGCATGTGTGTGTGTGTGTACGCGTGTGCGTGTGTGTGTGTGTGTAAGAGAGAAGGGGCAAGAAAGCAAAAGAGATGATCAAGCACTTAAAAAGTACAACTCTGTGCTTAAATCCATTTGCCTGGGAATGTGAAGGCCAACGATCTTGGGGAGGATCCTGATTTATATCCTCTGACGGAGATAAGAAAAGTAAGTGCAAATGGTGTTAACCACATGTGAGGCAGAGCTAGAGGTGTGAAATTTGAAGCACAGGGCATACCAAAGAAAAACATAATTAGAGCAACACGGACAGAGCTATGGCGACTGGAGCAACAGCAGTAGTGTAAGATGGCTGAGGAAGGAGATGGCCTCTGGTAAACTTCACGTGAGGGAGTAAGAGATAGGTACTGCATTGCAAAATGTATTAGACTACCAGCACCATAGAATGTCAGATGAATAATGTCTTAAAGAAATCCTACACAATGAAGAGCTATGAACATATTGTCATTCAGTGCAACTGTCAAAGGACAGTGTTAGAATATATCTAAGCATCAAAATAAAATTCTCAAATCATATTGTACATAAATAACAAATGTGATTTAAAATAATAATGACAGCAACTCCAAAATAACAAGATGAATGCAACTTGCACTCTTCAAATTGTATCACAAAAAAATCAATTAACTGGTCGCTTAAAATCCTTTATCCTTCAGCCCTCAAGGCATAACTGAAAAGTCCAGGCAGCACATGCATAAAGGTGTGCCTAAAACACTACCGGGTCCAAGGGTCTGCACAAGCAACTGGAAATCAGGCTAGCAAAGTAAATTTCACACACACCAAAAAGAAATATTTTTTTAGGTAAGAAATTGCAGTGAGCATATGGAAAATTGGAAAAATCTGATTATGACAACTAAGTTGAGGTGGCAATAAACATTTTAACAATACATTAAATTATTGAGGATTGTTTACTACTTATGGCATTCCTGAACAACAGACCAAACTGCTGGACACTGTGGTGGTAGTGCGCCACTTGCCCTTAATGCAGAGATGCTATTGAAAAGGAGAGATAAAAAAGAAGATAAACACAAACAGTACATAAAATGCTTAGTAGAATTTTCAGGATGGAACAACACAACTTCCAAGAAAGCATAAAATAAAAATCAGAAGTGCATCGTTCAGCTGACCTAAAAGTTCACACAGTGTCATAAGCCTTAAGTATCAGACATGTAACATTGTTTTACAGTCATATGAAAAAGCTTGGGAACCCCTCTCAACCTGCATAATAATTTACTTTCAACAAAAAAGATAACAGTGGTATGTCTTTCATTTACTAGGTACATCTGAGTATTGGGGTGTTTTCCGAACAAATGTGAAAAACTGGCTGTGCAAAAATTTGTAATTTTGCTGATCTGAATGCATGTAACTGCTCAATACTGATTACTTGCAACACCAAATTGGTTGGATTAGCTTGTTAAGCCTTGAACTTCATAGACAAGTGTGTCCAATCATGAGAAAAGGTATTTAAGGTGGTCAATTGCAAGTTGTGCTTCCCTTTGACTCTCCTCTGAAGAGTGACAGCATGAGATCCTCAAAGCAACTCTCAAAAGATCTGAAAACAAAGATTGTTCAGTCTCATGGTTTAGGGGAAGGCTACAAAAAGCCATCTCAGAGGTTTAAACTGTCAGTTTCAACTGTAAGGAATGGAATCAGGAAATGGAAGGCCACAGGCACAGTTGTGTTAAACCCAGGTCTGGCAGGCCAAGAAAAATACATGAGCGGCATATGCACAGGATTGTGAGAATGGAGGTGATCTGTGGGTTGTCTGTAACCAAAGACCTGCAAGAACATCTTGCTGCAGATGGTGTATCTGTACATCGTTCTACAATTCAGCACAATTTGCACAAAGAACATCTGTATGGCAGGGTGATGAGAAAGATGCCCTTTCTGCACTTACACCACAAACAGAGTCGCTTGTTGTATGCAAATTCTCATTTAGACAAGCCAGATTCATTTTGGAATGAAGTGCTTTGGACTGATGAGACAAAAATTGAGTTATTTGGTCATAACAACAAGCGCTTTGCATGGCAGAAGAAGAACATCGCACTCCAAGAAAAACACCTGCTACCTACTGTCAAATTTGGTGGAGGTTCCAGCATGCTGTAGGGCAGTGTGGCTAGTTCAGGGCCCTTGTTAAAGTTGAGGGTCGGATGAATCCAACCCAATATCAACAAATTCTTCAGGATAATGTTCAAGCATCAGTCACAAAGCTGAAGTTACGCATGGATTGGATATTCCAACAAGACAATGACTCAAAACACATTAATGCAGAGGGAGAAGTACAATGTTCTGGAATGGCCGTCACAGTCCCCTGACTTGAATATCATTGAAAATCTATGGGATGATTTGAAGCAGGCTGTCCATGCTCGGCAGCCATCAAATTGAACTGAACTGGAGAGATTTTCTATGGAAGAATGGTCAAAAATAGCTCCATCCAGAATCCAGACACTCATCAAAGGCTATAGGAGGCGTCTAGAGGCTGTTATATTTACAAAAGGAGGCTCAACTAAGTATTGATGTCATATCTCTGCTGGGGTGGCCAAATGTATGCACCTGTCTAATTTAGTTATGATGCATATTGCATATTTTCTGTTAATCCAATAAACTTAAGTCACTGCTGAAATACTACTGTTTCCATAAGGCATGTCATATATATTAAAATAAAGTTGCTACTTTGAAAGCTCAGCCAATGATAAACAAAAATCCAAAGAATTAAGAGGGGTTCCCAAACTTTTTCATATGACTGTAAGTTCGGAAAAAAGTCTTAAGAAGAATAAAGCAAATACAGTAATCCCTCCTCCATCGCGGGGGTTGCGTTCCAGAGCCACCCGCGAAATAAGAAAATCCGCGAAGTACAAACCATATGTTTATATAGTTATTTTTATATTGTCATGCTTGGGTCACAGATTTGCGCAGAAACACAGGAGGTTGTAGAGAGACAGGAACGTTATTCAAACACTGCAAACAAACATTTGTCTCTTTTTCAAAAGTTTAAACTGTGCTCCATGACAAGACAGAGATGACAGTTCCGTCTCACAATTAAAAGAATGCAAACATATCTTCCTCTTCAAAGGAGTGTGCATCAGGAGCAGTGACTGTCACAGAGATAGAGAAAAGCAAACAAATCAATAGGGCTGCTTTTAAGTATGCAAAGCACCTCGGCACAAAGCTGTTGAAGGCGGCAGCTCACACCCCCTCCGTCAGGAGCAGACAAAGAGAGAGAGAGAGAGAGAGAGAGAGATAGAGAGAGACAGAGTTTGTTTTTCAATCAAAAATCAATACGTGCCCTTCGAGCTTTTAAGTATGCGAAGCACCGGGCAGCATGTCGTTTCAGGAAGCAGCTGCACAAAAGATAGCAACGTGAAGATAATCTTTCAGCATTTTTAGACAAGCGTCCTTATTGTCTAGGTGTGCGAACAGCCCCCCTGCTCAATCCCCCTACGTCAGGATCAGAGAAAGTCAGCACAAGAGAGACAGAAAAGTAAGCCGGGTAGCTTCTCAGCCATCTGCCAATAGCGTCCCTTGTATGAAATCAACTGGGCAAACCAACTGAGGAAGCATGTACCAGAAATTAAAAGACCCATTGTCCTCAGAAACCCGCGAAGCAGCGAAAAATCCGCGATATATATTTAAATATGCTTACATATAAAATCCGCGATGGAGTGAAGCCGCGAAAGGCAAAGCGCGATATAGCGAGGGATTACTGTATGTTGTTTGTTCAAGTATTCAATCCCTGTGCTGTGAAAATGCTACATTAGCGTGTCAAATTCAATTGTTTAATGAAAACAAAATTAGCTTATACTGTATTTGGCTGCTACTAGTGATTAATTAAAAAAGTACTGTATATTCCAAAAAACCTTCCAGTTACTGGATCATCATTTAGGTGCCAAAGAGCATTAACAAGATGTTAGAAATAAAATAATGCAAATGCATACATCTAATTTCAGTTCACAAGCTTTGAAATACAAATACCACAGATTGTAGGATATGTTACTTAGTACATCAGGATGATTGTTTAAAGACATTAATGTAATGTATGTAAATAGAAACAACAAGCAATATTGATAAGAAATTGCACAATGATTCTCAGAGAATCTAAAGCAGGCAGCCATTTTCATTAATGCTGATCTTGACATGTCTCTTTCCTATATCCATACATCTGATGGCACATCAGTACCAGGGTGTTGTAGTGAGACGAAGTTGGCCTTCATTTGATCACAAAATGCATCTCAGTCTGACGCTATTGATGGACAGAAGGCCATGTTGTCCAACACCATCTCCTTCTAATCCCCAATGGAAGGCTCTCAACGTATAAGAAATCTGTCCCATTTGGATAAATAAAATTCTAGCAAGTCCACTTTCTTAATAACCAAACCTGAGGTGGCACATCTAACCTCACAACCAAACACTAGCTGACCTTAGTGCAGTACACTGAAGTCTGGCAAGTTTATTTTTGCCATTGTGTACCAGATATAAGACACACACAAAAAATATAAGGATATAAGATATGACGCTTTGCAAAGTTTTATGTGCTTATGTTTTACTGCACTGATATGTACCAGTAAAAATGTTCAACACACCAACTCAGGGAAGGGTTTTTCTTTATTTTTACAGTTTTTGACATTTTTACATTAACAGCGAAGACATCACAGCTGTGAAATAACACGTACTGAATTATGCAGTGACCAAAAATGTTAAACAAATCATAAAATCTTTTATTTCAGATTCCTCAAAATAGCCACCCTTTGCCTTGCTGACAGCTTTGCACACTCTTGGCATTCTCTCAGCCAGCCTCATGAGGCAGCCACCTGGGATGCTGATGAAGGCCTGACATATGCTGAGCACTTGTTTGCTGCTTTTCCTTCACTCATCCAAACTATCTCTACTGGGTTTAGGTCAGGAGACTGTGGAGGCCAGGTCAGCTGCTCCATCACTACAACACCCTCTTCCCTGGCCAAGCAGTTCTTTCACAGCTTAGAGCTGTGATTGCCATCATTGTTCTGTTCAAAAACTAATTAAAACCCAACTAAGCACATGCTAGATGGGGTGGAGTATTGCTACAGAGTGCTGTGGTAGCTTTGAATTGTAAATAAATTGCAGTGTTGTCAGAAAACCTCTTCTCCTATTCTTCCCAGTGGGAAGCACATATACAGTACATACTGCCTCTGATGATACGCAGGTTGGAACCAAATATCTCAAATTTGGACTCATCAGGCAAAAGTGCAGATTTCCTCAAATCTGATGCCCAGTGTTACTGTTTCTTGGCCAACACAAATCTCTTTTTACTTGTCTGTTTCAGTAGTGGCTTCTTTGCAGCAATCATACAAGTCTACTCTGAACAGTTGATGTTGTTTAAAAAGTAAAGCCGCAGGGAGGCTTGGGTTGAGATATGCAGGATGCAAGCAGTTCACAGCTAATAAAATTTGGGAAGTGGCAATGCTCTGTACTGGTACTTATAGGACCCATTTCAAGCCCTATATATACACACACCTGTATACAGTGTAGTACAGGGGTACTGAACTCCAGTCCTGGAGGTCTACTATGGCTACAGCTTTTCATTTCAACCAATTTTGTAGTTAGCAGCCAGGCCTAGCAGATAAGGAAACTTGGTAATTATATGGCTCATTAGTACTTTTATTCTTCCAAGATAAATCTTTATCACATTGCAGAGTTTTAATTTCCTGAGATCATCCAAATGTTTTGTGGTCTAAATGTATCGCTGGTCCTTCTCTCTCATTTATTTCAAAGCATTTTATGATCACAGATACGTTTTGATGCATATGCACAGGTTTAAATGGAAGCGAGTTAGCAGGAGAGCTGGTGGTCCCTTTGACATTTGCACTTCATTATAAACTAATGGCTGTTTAAAAAAACAACAATTAAAACCTTAATACAGCAATTTAAACTAAAATAGGCAATTAAGGGTTCTGAATTGTAACAAACAACTTAACTAAAACTAAGCCACAAAAATATTGCTTTAGTGGTAAATAAATGGGTTCTGATTAAAAATTTGCTTAAAGCAAAAACCTTTAGCCACTGTAGCCCTTCAGGACAGGGTGTGAGAACCCCTAGTGCAGTATATACTGTATATATAGTCAATGCGCATGTGCGTGGAAGACAGCTTAAGGAGTCTGGTGATGGAGTTGGAGCTGTATACTAACTAATGTGTTCTCTCCTCCCTCTGCAGAACAGAAGATTGACAGCCACTGCATCGCTGATGTCACTTCTGTGTCCGTCTGCCTGGACCCTACCCTTCCTGACGCTTGACTTAACCTGGAATTCAGCCATCTTGTTTCAAATCCTATTCAGAACTCCAGTCGGAAAAGACTATTCCGTATTCACTATGTATTTTCTTTGCTTTTGCAAATCCAGTTATAACAGGGTCACCTAGGTGGTGCCCCAACTCTTTGTGCCCTATACACACACACACACACACACACATATACAGTGATCCCTCGCTATATCGCGCTTCGTCTTTCGCGGCTTCACTCCATCGCGGATTTTAAATGTAAGCATATGTGAATATATATCGCGGATTTTTCACTGCTTCGCAGATGTCTGCGGTCTACAGTACGTGTGCTTCCTCAGTTGATTTGCCCATTTGAATTCAAACAAGGGACGCATTTGAATTCAAACAAGGGACGCTATTGGCGGATGGCTGAGAAGCTACCCAATCAGAGCACGCAGTTAAGTTCCTGTGTGCTGCTGATTGGCTCAGCAACGGAGTGCTGCATTAACCAGGAAGTCTCATCTCACTCATTCAGCATTAATGCACGTTACTGCTAATGCTTCAGGATTGCAGAAAAGGTAAAAGTTTTGGAAATGTTGAAGGAAGGGAACAGCTACACCGCTGCAGGACACAATTACAGCATCAATGAGTCCACGATTCTTTTTATTTAAAAAGGAGGAAAAGCATATAAGATCTACGGCCGCAGTGTCCTTTAATCAGGGCGCAAAACGAGTTGCAAGGGGATGTGATAAGGCAGTAGTCTGGATGAAATCTGCTTTAGGGATTTGGATTGAAGAGTGATGGAAGAAGAACAACGGCGGTGCTAAACAGTCGCCTGAAGAGGCTCCTTTAGAAGAGCTGTAACGCTATCCTTTGTTGTGCAGTAAAATTAAACTCATCGTTATCGGACAAGTCGTTGTGTCATTGTTGGTGAGTAACCATAATTAATTATTTACGTACAGTACTTATTACATGTACATAGTTTAGTGTCGCTGTACACACATTTTACTGTATACAATTTTTCTTGCATTGTACGTATTTATTGCTGGTGGCCTGTCTGTTGTAATGGCTGTAACGTATGATATCGGAGACGCTCGATATCTTTAAAATAATATTTAGGTTTTACTGTATGTAAACTGTGTTTACATACATAATTTCAACGAATCTTACCTAATATCTAAGAGAATACAAAGGGTTTATGCTGTATAATTGTGCGTGAAATGTTTATAATAGTGTGGGAGAGTTTGTAAGGGCTTAAAATATATAAAAATAACCACATGAACATATGGTTTCTACTTCGCGGATTTTCTTATTTCGCGGGTGGCTCTGGAACGCAACCCCCGCGATGGAGGAGGGATTGCTGTATATATATATATAACTTCCAGACAGTGTTCAGAAGCCTTTAAGAAGACTAACAGAATCTAAGTTATATAGCATGATATAAAGAGTACAAGTTCCAGGCTACAAAAAACAAATAGAAGTCCTAGCAAAAGTCCAGAAAAGAGCCACTAGGCTGATTCCAGGGCTACGGGGAATGAGTTATGAGAAAAGAGTAAAAGAGCTGAGACTTTTCATTTTAAGCAAAGGAAGAGGTGACACGATTGAAGTGTTTAAAATTATGAAGGGAATTAGTAAAGTGGATCAGTACAGTCAAATGTGTTCATCAAAAATATAGGGACACAATTAGAAACTTGTTAAGAGTAAATTTCACACAAATATTAAGACGTCGTTCTTCACACAGAAAACCACAGACACTTGGAATATTGTAGTAGGCAGTAGGACTTTAGGGACCTATAAAACTCAACTTGATATTATTTTGGAGGAAATAAGTGGATAGGACTGGTGAGCTTTGTTGGGCTGAATTGTCTATTCTCATCTAAATTTGTGTAATATTCTAATTTATATAGTATATTAGAACATTACTATTAATTTTGATGGGGTTGATTTTGATTGGTGTGCTTCTTGAAGATATTCCTTGATTGATGGTGACCTGTCAAGGAATGGCTTCTGGCTTGTCCTGTTTCTGTGACACTGTCCTCAACAAACGTGGTTTACAAAATGGGTAAAAGGACTTGTGGATTATTTATGTTATTTTTTTGATAGCAAAACAATTATTTTTTGGGCTTTTGATAATATTTTACCCTGGAAAAGTGAATACACACTGTAATGTATTCATCATGCATAAAGGCTAATGGAGGTGTGTTTCACTTTACAAGAAATTAAAGATGTGCTGTTTCAATGAGGTGGCACTCTTCCAAACATACAATCCACACTGCTACATAAATAAAAGATCACCACATATATTTTGACATGTGAACCAGAGCAGATATTTCATTTCAGAAACAGACTCCTGGATATATGAAATTTGAGACAACAACAATAAAAATGAACGCCATATTTTTAAGTTTGTTTTTACTGAAAAGGTCACAGTGTTGAATACTAGCACAGACTTGTAAGCCAGTTTACAGTTGGTCTTTGTCTCCAGTATGCAGTTTTACTCACCTTCTTCACAGACAGTATGTTTTCATGATGACTGTGTGCCGTTTTCTCCCACATATACCTTGTGCGAGTGTGGACTGGCGCTGTTGTCCAGGGTTGGTTCCTGCCCCCATGCTCCTGAATTGGATTAAGTTTGTCTGGAAATTGATGTCACGTTACTTTAAGTCAGGGGTCCTCAATCACAGTCCTGGAGGGCCGCAGTGGCTGCAGGTTTTTGCTCCAACCCAATTACTTAATAAAAAGCCCTTATTGATCAAGTAACACTTCTGCTTCACTTTAGTTGTCTCACTCATTAAGATTTTGAACCCTTATTGCTTATTTTAGTCTTAAACAGCTGTTTTCTTGTTTTTTAATTGCTCCTAATTAGCGATAGCATGCAAATGACAAAAGAGAGCAGCATTTCTCCATTTTAGCTTGTTACCATTTACACCTCTGTGTATTTATCACGCACAATTGGGTTTAATTAAATACTTGGAAGGAAAGTGAAGAGAAAAAAGTGAAGGACTGAGAATTACTCCTCTGTTTTAGCCTTCAAATCATTTGGATGATATCCTTAGAAAGGAAAAAAAAATCTAGGATAGAGAATGACCTGACATAGCAGAGTTAAAGCACTAACAAGCCATGAAATTACATTATTGGCAAGAATTGCTTTATAATTAAGCAACCAGGTAAGAACTAAAACCTGCAGCCACTGCGGCCCTCCAGGACTGTGATTGAGGACCCCTGACTTAAAGTGATCATCCTGTTGAGCTGACTTTTACAGTCCAAGTTGACTAGATGGCTGCAGCAACTTTCCTGAGTAGCGAAAGTGAAAAACATTGTAAAAGACACAGTGTCCTGTATTAGATTTATTGAAAAATATATTGCTTGTCTGTGTTTTCTTACATTATGATTACAATAATAATAATTCCCTTTATTATCTGAAGAAAAAAATCAACATAGCTAAACTTTTATCAAAGTTTTGAATTGCAACTACTGCTGGGATCTTTAAAGTTATAAAAACTACAGCATGATAATGTACACACATTAATGAGATAATTAGCAAAATAAAGCTTACTGGTTGACTAAAACCTGAGGCTCATTTCCATTTTGTATTATTTTATTACCACACCACAAGATGTCACATCCTATATTAAACAGGTGCTGCCTTTTTTAAAATTTTTATGTACTGTTTAAATGTCTTTCAGGGCCTGCCTACTTGCCAGGGCTTCTCTTCCCTGTCATCTCTGTTCTTATTTTCATCACTTCTCTTGAAGGAACAAAGTCAAAATAAGGCAAAAATGTTACCTGGTGTAGTGTTCCTAGTGTCATTTTAAAAGGTACTGAACTGCAGTAGTCAGCAGAGTGGTATAGTGGTTATCACTGTTATACGATGCCCTGCTTGCCCGCGGCTGGCATTGTTAGTCATAGCGCAAGATGGACTAGGGAAAATGAGCATACACAACAACAAGAGTAGGTGCAAAAGCGTCAGTGCTTTTATCATTCAAACAGCATTCAAACTGCAGTGCTTCATGTTTAAATAAATAAGTCAATAAATAATGCAATAAAATCAGTGTTCTTGTGCAGGTTAAAAGTCACAATAAATAAAATCGAAAACAGGTTAAAAACACAGGACCTGTCCTTTAATATAATTCCTGAACCTCCATGCTTCTTTCTAAATTGAATGTCTCCTCAGCAACAGGAGATATCCTCTGACAGGTGCAGTCAACCCTCAGATCTGGCTTGTGTTCCACCATCCCATAGCCTTCAGCTGGGAACCCCAGGAGCACTCCTCCCTTTTCCAGCCGACAAACCCTAGGCCTTCAGAGGGAGACCAGTCAAAGTGCTTGGTCGCTCCTGCTCATTAAGAGCTCAGCAGTAGCGACTGTGCCCCATTAGAACTGTCTGCTCGCTCCATTATCGACTGCCTGCCTCCTCTCTGCAGCAGCACCGGCTCAACCATGATCCTGTCTCTTCATGTTTCATTTATCTTATCCTTTCTTTTAAACTTTGTTGCCATCTTTTACATTTCTTCCTTAATTCTTTTTTCCCTCCCTCTGTCTATCCTGCACAGCAGACACACGTGCCTCAATTACAAACCCCAGAGCATTAATGAGGAGATCGGCTGAACTGCACATGTCTGCACATGAATCCCTTTACCAACACCCCAGGGCTGCTCCACCAAGCTACTGTGCACATCTATATCTACCTGGAGCCCGAGTGCACTGCTTTTAAAGAAAACTGCACATCGCCACAGACCTCTAAACATGCTTTACTACATGCTACCTCACAGCTCCAGTGTCCTGGGTTCGAATTACAAGCCACTTTGCACGTCCCCCATGTGTCCATTCTTAGAGATGTGTATGCCTATTCTGATTGGCCCGTCCAGGTTGGTTCCTGCCTTTTGTTTGATGCTGCCTGGATAAGCTTCATGACCTGTGACACTGAACTGATGATGGATGGTCTACCATGCCCTGCTATCTAATTTTCTATATGGTACAATGCAGAACAGATGGATTATATTGCAAACAGCAAGAGTAAGGGGATTGTTTTGTCATTTCAAACAATTTTTCAGCTGTATTTTCTTAATTTTCCATAAGAACATTTAAGGAGAAGGTGTAACTGAGATGTACATCTCACTTTTGCTGGAAAAAAGCAATCATCACACAAAGCAGCAAATCATACTGCATAAATATTTAAAATCACCAGGACATTCATACAATGATCACAGCTTGTCTTCCATGGGCAACGCCTGTCCATTGCTTTCTTAGTACATAATGTCGAGACTGATGTAGAAAAGCAGACTCGGAAAATTGGAGTAGGGATGGCAGTTTATTTCTTATGAACTAACAATAAAGTTCTTGGGCCAATTCAGGATGACAGAGACTTGTGTCAGGCTGCTACACAAGGTCTAGTTTTGGTACAAGATAGAGTATGTAGCAATTTACAGCCTAATTATCCTTTTAATAAACAGGTACAAGGTACTTCCTTTGTCATTTAAGGGAGAGTTGAGAGGCTCCAGTGGAGTAAATTTACGAAACACAAGTTTGAATTCAATTAAGTGTAGAGTTCCTGTTAGAGGGAATGTGATGCATTGCTAGTGTCATTTCATGCTCACAAATTAGTGAGGACAGAAAGGATGCTGGCAGGGACAGGTCACAACAATCCCAAGGTCACATAAAACTTAGCAGCCAACACTAGAGGTTGTCTTTTGACCAGGTTGTCGAGCAGCTAGGGAACCTTCTGGGTAGCTGAAAGGAAGACGAAAGTGCACTGGATTTATTATAAAGACGGATAGCAGTGAACTGTTCAATTGTTTACTTTTATATAGAGATTTTTTTGTTGTTGTTGTGGAAGAACTTTCTTCTTTTCCTACATTTTTGTGTTTGGCAGGAGGAAGAAGGATAGATTTGTTGTTTCGTTTAGAATGTTTCTTTTGCATTTGTCATTTTGTGTAATCTGGACTGCACGTTTTTTAGATGATGACATGGCACCAATGTTGATTTCTTGTAAATACAGAATCAGACTTTTTCACTTTAATTTTGTCTGTACAGTGATCCCTCGCTATATCGCACTTCGCCTTTCGCGGCTTCACTCCATCGCGGATTTTATATGTAAGCATATTTAAATATATATCGCAGATTTTTCGCTGCTTCGCGGGTTTCTGCGGACAATGGGTCTTTTAATTTCTGGTACATGCTTCCTCAGTTGGTTTGCCCAGTAGATTTCATACAAGGGACGCTATTGGCAGATGGCTGAGAAGCTACCCAGCTTACTTTTCTCTTTCTCTTGCGCTGACTTTCTCTGATCCTGACGTAGGGGGATTGAGCAGGGGGGCTGTTCGCACACCTAGACGATACGGACGCTCGTCTAAAAATGCTGAAAGATTATCTTCACGTTGCTATCTTTTGTGCAGCTGCTTCCTGAAACGACATGCTGCATGCTGCACGGTCGAAGGGCACGTACTGATTTTTGACTGAAAAACAAACTCTCTCTCTCTCTCTCTTTGTCTGCTCCTGACGGAGGGGGTGTGAGCTGCCGCCTTCAACAGCTTTGTGCTGCGGTGCTTCGCATACTTAAAAGCCAAACAGCCCTATTGATTTATTATTGTTTGCTTTTCTCTCTATCTCTGTGACAGTCTCTGCTCCTGACACGCACTCCTTTGAAGAGGAAGATATGTTTGCATTCTTTTAATTGTGAGACGGAACTGTCATCTCTGTCTTGTCATGGAGCACAATTTAAACTTTTGAAAAAGAGACAAATGTTTGTTTGCAGTGTTTGAATAACGTTCCTGTCTCTCTACAACCTCCTGTGTTTCTGCGCAAATCTGTGACCCAAGCATGACAATATAAAAATAACCATATAAACATATGGTTTGTACTTCGCGGATTTTCTTATTTCGCGGGTGGCTCTGGAACGCAACCCCCGCGATGGAGGAGGGATTACTGTATCATAGTCCTGTCATCCACTGATCCATTCAGTTACAGCTCCAGATGCCCGGAGTCTGAGTTTGTGCAAGGGTACTATAAAATGAGACATAACAAGACTTTGCTAGAAGCATTAGTCACAAATCAGAAAACAAGACAAGTGGCATGGCTTTCAACTAAGGGGCACATTTGTGCACACACCTACTGAGACAACTCAGAACCGCCAATTTACAAAACAGTTTCCTCTTTTAAATGAGTGAAGAAAACTGCAATGCTTGAAGGAAAAACAGAATAAGAAAATAGGAAAATACAGGTATATACAAAGCGCACCATATACAACCACTCTCACTTGACATGATTCTGAATTTTTTTTACATTGATCAGTTTTCGGTGTAAACCCACATGGATATGTCATCTTTTTGTTATCCAGTATGATCTGCTTTTGTATGTGGTACTGAATTCCATTTCAATTCCAATCACACATATTCAATCTGAGTTTAAGCAGTCTTATTGGATTTTTGTTCAAGGAAGTGGCATGATTACTTAATTTTTGTCCATCATGCAACATGTTAAAATAATCATGGCAGACAAAGTGTACAGTCTGTGGAGCAATGAGGAAACAACATTTTTAATGCAGGGATATTCTATTGGCATTAATTTTATTTATAAGATCAATATGTACCAGGATGTTGGAAAGAGAACAGTATGAAGGAGAGAAGCAACAGCTCATGATCCTATGAATAGCACATCATCTGTAAAATATGGTGGAGGCAGTTTTAAGGCATGATCAAGCATGGCTGTGAATGGAAGTCAGCCTACAAGTCTACACTTCAATCACATAACGATTGCTCAATTTCAAATCCATTGTGAAGGCATACAGAGCCAAAATTATGAAAATTGTTTCACTGGCCAAATACTGTACTTTTGGCCCTAACCATAAGTTGAATACGTATATAAAGGATGAGGCCACACCTAGAATTTGTAATGTAAACACTACAGATATCAATTTGGATTTCTTCATTGAGACTTGGCAATGTAGACACAGCTATAGGCAATGACCAGACACAGAATTCAATCCCAGGATGCAATATCAGTGAGGTACCAGGAAAATCTACTGTAAGTACTGATGTGTCACTTGTAGATATGTGCTGTTGTTTTGTGAAGAAAAATCTGAAGAATTGTGTAACACTGTTTCTGGTTTTCAGCCAGTAGCTTGTGTTCATCACATTAGTTAAAATCTATTGGTCGGGACATTTTGATTGATGCATAACACTTGGGTATTTCTTATAGAGAATATCCATCCATCCATCCATTTTCCAACCCGCTGAATCCGAACACAGGGTCACGGGGGTCTGCTGGAGCCAATCCCAGCCAACACAGGGCACAAGGCAGGAACCAATCCCGGGCAGGGTGCCAACCCACCACAGGACACACACAAACACACTCACACACCAAGCACACACTAGGGTCAATTTAGAATCGCCAATCCACCTAACCTGCATGTCTTTGGACTGTGGGAGGAAACCGGAGCGCCCGGAGGAAACCCACGCAGACACGGGGAGAACATGCAAACTCCACACAGGAAGGACCCAGGAAGCGAACCCAGGTCCCCAGGTCTCCCAACTGCGAGGCAGCAGCGCTACCCACTGCGCCACCGTGCCACCCCCTTATAGAGAATAATTACTGCTATTTTGTTTCAAATATTTTTGGTGACAATTTATGAAACACCACATGTATGATTTCATATCAGATTAAAAGTCAACTGTAAATATAACAATTTGATTACTAGGAGAGTGAAGTCAACACCTGAGTTAATGTTTGTATAGGTGTGTGGAAAAGTTCACTTGTATAATGTAGTGAAAGATTTTTAAATGATTGCTCAGCCCGGTATCGGGCAGCTCAAGGTGTAAGTACCTCGAAAATTGGACATTGTAGAGCCAAAGAATACAAAAACAGACATCTCCTGAAACAAACTATAACTGTAATATACCCAGTGTATATAGTAAGAAAGCATAACATCACCTGCCCTGAAGTCAACCATAACTGAATAATCCCAAGGTCATCTCACATGAAGACAGTGGTGCAGTCTGAAATTGTCAACAATATTAGATCAACCACAGTCTGACTGTGGGTATGTGCCTTATAATGACCACAAATCTACCATGAGAGATGGTACCAAGATTAATAGTAGAAGAATTCTGAAGAAAGCCTGGTGTTACTTTTGACCTTACATCTAGCCATTCATCCATTCCTGAGGCACCTTAAATGGTCAATGATGGACATAGCCCATCCCAGCAAACTCAAGGACAGGATATTAAGTCACCCTGAACAGAATGCCAGGCCATAACAGGGAACACTCATGCACACGCAGACACATACACAAAGACTCTTCATACTTGGCCAAGTTCTTGTCATCTTCATCTTTTAAAAGTGACTATCACTGTGTATTTGCATCTAGACTGAAGTTACAAATCTATAAATGTTTACCAAAACTTATCCACCCATCCCTCCATTCTCAAACCAACTTAACCAACTCAGGTCCTTGTATGAAGTTTAGTGCACTGTGATCATGTAGAGGAATTAGCAAACTGGGAGAAGTGGCCAAGCAGAGAAGACACACAAGAGAAGTAATCCAGTCCAGGAACGTATGTACACAACAAGGAGGCCATCAGCAGCACTACCTCACCAGTAACCAAACCGCACCTGGGATTTGACCATGTCAAGCATACCAGGGTTCAAATTCAAACAAACCCTTTATTTTATTTTAAAACATTCAGCATTTTGTCTGACTTTTTAACTGCTGTCTAAACTGCTTTCAATATGCTGCTTATCTACCAGAGCACAACAGAAACAGATTTTTATGCTTCTAAACAACAAAAAAAAAGTTAAAAAGGAATCAATTAAGATCTCAAATGGTTCAAAAATGAGCTCAAACCTTTTAAGAGTGTGTTTTGCTCAGTCAAATTTTTTTTGCCTGAATATAACAATGCTGCACAGCTGCAGAGGCGTCAGCCAACAACGTTTTTACCAAATAGTTCCCTTTTTTATTGAAATGGGTTATGCTGAAATAAAACCACCAGAAAGCAAAAAAATAAAGGCAGCACCATGAATGCACATAAGCATTTCTAATGAGACACAGTGCCCTATAATTTTGGCTTTGTTTCCAATAGAACATTTTATGAAAGGCAAGTCTAGAAATCCAAACTTGAATGGAGGGGGAGCTGAACATAAAGCTTGAGTGTCTTATCCACATAGATGCGTGTGTTTATACGGGCGTGTGTGAGTTCTTCTTGCATCATCGTAAAGATCAAAACGCTTTTAACACGGCTGACGCCTCACATTCCACATCGTGTTCCATTCATCAGACCCAAATTGGTCTGCATTTTCTGTGTCCTGGGCTAAAATATGGCTAGAAGAGGAGTGTGGTGCTATCAAACATGGAGAACAGAATTATAATTACTTATTTAGAAACTAAAACATTCAGAATTATCACAAAAGTAGCTAGTGGTACATACAGCCAGAGAATGGTAGTGAGACTGTAAATAAAACAAAAGTAAAAATACTAATCAAGCAAAGCAATCCTCTCCACACCATAGCAAAAGACTGCAACACAGGGACTGCAGATTCACAGTTTGATGAATAATCCACTAGAATATTAGACATTACAGCACATTCAGAATTTTCCAAGCAGTGTTGCCCCTTCGACTTTTCTGCCTTAACTGGCAAGTGGTTGACTTCTTGAACAGTCCAAGGGAAATCTCACAGAGTACCTGGAACGTGAAGTGTTTGAGAGGTACTGCCTTTTGGGGTGATTAATAAATGCGTTTAAACCTCTATTTGATCATAGCAAAGAAAACTCTATTTTAGTAAAGTTGAGAGAATGTTATGATCTTTATATAACTGAAATAGTAACCCTGGGGGGTGTCCTTGCCATATCTTCAGATATGTCTTCTTGGACTCCTGCTGTAACACATGGCAGCCAGTAAGGCAACCTTCAGCAAGCTACTCTATAGGGCTTTGGACTGATATACTTTATAGGACAAAACAGAAATTTGGAAAAAAAAAATTAACTGAGTGCCTAGTTTTTTCTTAGAAACACTAAAAAAATGTGTTTCTCTTTAATCCATCCATCCATTTTATTGAATTACTCATTACAGTGTAAGGCGTTTGGGGTTTCAATGGGCACAAGGCAGGACCCATCCCTGAAAAGGATGCAAGCACATCAATCACACACATATCCATACTCAATCATTCAAAAACAATTTACATTCACAAAATTAACCTAAACTGCACATCTTTGGAATGCAGAATTCTAGGGAAGTGCAAACTGCACATGGATGGGGAAGGACTGAACTGCCAGATGTGCCAGCAGCCTTACTAGCACACTCTGCCACCATGCCAGTTCTCTTTAAAGGCTCCTGAAAATATTCTACTTGTTAATCACTGGATTAAGCAGATTTCAGGATGTTATGATGTGATATTAATAATTCAGTTGCAGCTTTCTTGATATTGTCAAAAATGTCTTAGTACATGATTATTGTTATCAATTCATTTATAATAAAATATAATTATGTATATTACTTGAGTTTTATGCTGTATTAACATTTCCTTACAGTTACTTAACAAATAATTATTTCTTTCCTCAAAAACTTCAAAAAGGTTTCAGTTTCATTCAGTTTATGATATATTATAATTTAACAATTGATATTATTGTTGTGGTTGTTGTTATTAATAATAATAATAATAATAACAAATCAGGATTGTGTTCTTCTAGCGCAGAACGAGAAAGTGATTTGATAAAGAAACCAGTCCTAGATATGCATGCCAGTTAAGACAATGGTTGGATGGATGAACACTTTGGTTAAGTTTCTCACACATCTTTTACAACAGGTGGAAGACACATAGTCCCGGCACACTGATTCCCAGAGGTGGTGGTAGTTCTCCTTAAATTCTGAACTTTCCTCTTTTCAGTCACACCCACAGTTTCACCTGCTTAGACAGTTTGTTCATTTTATTGGGGAAGAGAAAAGAGGAAAAGACTGACAAGTTAAGTGTGCTACCCAGGCACCACTTTTGTGAAGCTCTGGTGACCTCTTCTGGAGACAAAAAGAAAATACACCTCTAAGAATTAGAATTGAATATCTTGAGTGAATGTCTGTAAATTTAATTGGGTCATTATTGTCACATGTACAAAGTGCAGTGAAATTCTTACTGCTATGTGCTAATTAACGTGCATCATGTCGCCACTATCTGGCACTGTGATGAATGACCATTTCCTTATTGTGAAACATTTGTCTTCCTTACCGTAAATAGCTGCCATATTCACCTGAAAAATCCCAGCACACACATTAGAGCTGTTATTTGAGTATCTGTGGCTTTTATGAATATAAGTACAACTTTGGGGAGGAGTGGTGGATCTGAGGCTAGGTATTTGCAGTAGTAATCGGAAGGTTGCTGGTTCGAATCCCATAAACGCCAGAAGTGACTCTACTTCGTTAGGCCCTTGAGCAAGACCCTTAACCTATAATTGATCTGTCTTCCTGGGTATGATGTTAATCTGCATCCAGTCCTGCATGTAGGCCCTTGAACCTGCAGGGAAAAACCTGGGGGTTGGTGGCAGAATTGGCACTCCAGCCACCATAAAAAACCTCACAGTGGTTCCATTCCATCTGAACTTGTGTGGTACTGAAGTGTCACCCGTTGCATGGCTACACTCAGGGCCCAATCTGGGTTCCTAAGTTGGTTCATCATATGGTGGGTGTGACATTGTGCTGTATCAGCGTGTGCTCCTAACCTCTCTTTTTAAAGAACAAGCCATTCAGCCCAACACCGTCAACCTCTGTTCACCTATTATCTTATTTGCCTATTTTATGAATCAGAAGGTAACTGCTGCTTTAAGATTTTAACTCACAGATACTGTATACTTTTATAATTTATGATGTTAATACCTCATTCTGGACATTGCTAAAGATTATTAGAAAGCTGTTGTTATTTATCAACACTGGTGGGGTTGTTTCAAGCTTTTTTTGGGCCTCAACAGCATACAGTCTTGTGAAGAAGTAAGTGAAAATTGTTGAATTTTTTAACACTTAAACACGCAAACATTACATATTCATGCAAACAGTATCTACAGAAAAGATTATATACTTGAACAAATAACAGTTAAAATTAGCATGGCGTATTCATTCTCATAATCTGAACTAACAAAAATGCAGATTTGTCATGTGGAAAAAGCAAGAACATCCCTACATTTATCACCACTCGAAATCAGCATCAGGAGTTCCACATTAGGTGCCAATGATCAGATTACTCCTTAGCGAGTTCACAGGTGGGCCCAGGCTCTTTAAACCAAAGGTATCCAGGAAGTGGTGGTCTCTTTGTACTTATGTGGTGTCATCATGCTGCGGATGCCTAAGAATAGATGAGGGATTTAAAAAGTTTAGCAGATTATTTGAAATCAGTCATTGCTGTATGTGAGGTGTGCCAGGAAAAAGCCTTTGCCATCCAAAAAAAAAAACATTAGAGAAAGACTTCAGTTTGCCATCGAGCATACAGCCAATGACCAAGCCTTCTGGAACAATGCACTCTGGACAGATGAATCAAAGATAAGAAACGTTTGGCCACAGTAACAGGAGACATGTTTGGCACAAACTGAAGAGAGCATTTAAGGAGAAGAACATCATACCAACTTTGAGGTTGCTTTGCTGTCTCAGGGCCTGGACAGTTTGTAGTCATTAAGTTAACTAAGAAATCTGCATAATCTGTCAAAAAGTTGAAGTTGGGCCAGGAAATGGACCTTTTAACATGAAAATGATCCAAAGCACACTAGAACATCCACATTGGAATGGGACAAAGAGAAGAAATGGAGGGTTATTGAGGTTTTTGAAACTGAAAGAAAATCCACAAACATCTATTAACTGAAGAAGTTTGCATGGAGGAGTGGGCAACCCTTCTGGTGACTGGATGCTCTCTGGTTACCAAGTGAATGTCAGAGACAAGAAGTTATTTCTGCTAATGTGGGGTGAATACTAGCGTGTGAGGCCAAAGGTGAATTAAATTTTTTCTCATTAGACCCTTACATCTTTTGATATTTTTGTGAATAAATAATTGAAAAGTCAAAATTACCTGTGTTTTCATTAAATTATATCACCTTTATCAGTAGGCATTGTTAGCATGAAGATCTTCTGTTTGCCTCTTCAAATATGTTGAAAAAGTCCACAATTCCCAAGGGGGGGGGGTACTTAATTTTTCACATGTCTATACCTATTTAAAATACCCATCATTCCACCCACCAGCAATAGCACCACAACACACACAAAGAAAAGCATCTTAATGAGAACAGGACTTAATTTACTGTGCAAAAAAACATTGCATGTTTTATATACAAAGTGAGATCAAAAAGTTTTGGACCTGAATGCACAAGGTGTATTCTAAGGTGAGGATTAGTGATGAGCAAAATGACTTGCAGGGACTGAATTCACGGAGAAAAAAAAAATTTGCAAAATTTCATTTTCTTCCACTGAAATATATGACATTCACACAAGAAGAAAGACATTTAGTTCCTGTCTGGAAGTGTTTTCATGCATTAATTCCATATGCATCTGCCTTTCATTTAGCATTTAAATAAAAATCCTAAGTGGAAAAAAAAAATCTACGGAAGTATATACATCCTCAAACAGGATAAGGTACTCACTAGCCAATAGCGTTGTGGGGGTGTTAGTGGGGACTTTCCATGTAGAGATATCACAGTAATGTGCACTATTGTGACTTTTACTGTGTCTTTGTGTGAAAAATATATAGCATGTGACATTTTTAAAAAATATACTGCACTTTTCTGCGATGATGTGGTCAACATGCATAAACAGAACTGATGTTAAAGGCATAGTATGGATGATTTGCTTTATGCAGCTGAAAAAATAATAACAGGTAAACATGGAAATTTGAGGAAGGCGTTCAGGAGTATTACTTGTTTTCCACCAAAAAAAAAAAAATCAGAGAGCTTTGCAAGAATATATCTGTATTGGTTTTCACAAAGTTTGCTGCTTCAGTGTTTTTCGATCTTTTTGCCAGATGTTTGTATGGTATACTGAATAATTACAAGCATTTCGTAAGTGTCAATGGCTTTTATTGACAATTACATTAAGTTTATGCAAAGAGTCAATATTTGCCGTGTTGGTCCTTCTTCTTCAAGACCTCTGCAATTTTCCCTGGCATGCTGTCAATCAACTTCTGGGCCAAATCCTGACTGCTGGCAGCCCATTCTTGCATAATCAATGTTTGGAGTTTGTCAGAATTGGTTGGTTTTTGTTTGTCCGCCCGTCTCTTGAGGATTGACCACAAGTTCTCAATGGGATTAAGATCTGGGGAGTTTCTTGGCCATGGACCCAAAATTTCAATGTTTTGTTCCCCAAGCCACCTGGCTATCACTTTTGCCTTATGGCACGGTGTTCCATCATGCTGGAAAAGTCCTTGTTGGTCATCAGACTGTTCTTAGATGGTTGGGAGAAGTTGCTCTTGGAGGATGTTTTGGTACCATTTTCTTATAGGTACTGCATGAAAAAAATTGGAATTGACCAACATTGTGAATGTGGCCTGTTTTGGTTTCAAAAATCGACTGCAAGGTTGTACACAGCAGTTTATAACAGTGCAGTTGCTTTCAACAACATAGCGGCATTCATGAAAAGGAATAACAGTAAAAATTCACAAAAATGACGATAATAATTTAATACATTAAATAGGGACAAATTAGGGCACTTCAAACTGAATAATAACTATTAATCCTAAAAATAACTGCATTAAAAAACATATAGAACACAGCAGACATGGCCCCTAAAAATCACTACATGGGTGTTCTCCTATATTTCAAACTTCTCTGCCACTCTGCTTAAGTAAGAAACTATTCAAATAAATGTTTAGAGTCTAAATAAAACCTGTGCTATGCCTGGCCAATATATTGCAGTTTGGAGGGAAAGGTCTGTGGTATTACCATACATTTTGAGCCCTCATGTGTTATCGTTACTTATTTTTAGTCAAATACTGCATATCCTTATTTCTACCTGAATCAGGAGCTGTTGGATAGCTTTGGAACATCATTATAAAGCTTGTGGTAGTCTGCAATCCCAGTAATCAAGCATCTGTCAGTCCACTATCTGTTTTGGGAAGGCACGCTGCCAGTATGTCAGCGGACCAACAGTGAGCAGCAAGCCTACAGAGTTTAAGCCGGTGGCCCACTGTTGGCTTGCTGATGGCTGGCCACTCAGTAGTTAGCGGCTCATCAGCAGCTCGTAGCTGCTAGAACGCTAGTGGTAACATTGGTCCTCTGCTGTCTAGTCAACCACTATTATAGCTGGTGGCCCTGCAGTGGTCCACTAACAGTACTTATTAATTGCAGCATCAACAGACAAAATGTTCATTGATCATAGGTTACTTTATTACCAGACAAGCGGTTCTATGCCTAAATTTTATTCTATTTTACCTAACATGCTGTCAATCATGAGACGAAAGAGTTGCAAAAAGGTTTGGGGCAGCCACCTGTATAATTTTTCCTGGCAGCAAAAGTGTTGGATAAAGAGCACATATGTGTACAGATTTGAGTCCATAACAGAACTGACTTGATGAGGCTAAGATGGTGGTTTTAAGGGTGAGTAGAGGAAGTGAGGTCATCAGGGCCAGAAACCGAAGTGACGTCTTCAGGCCTGGTACCGGAAGAGACGTCATTGGACCCAGGCAGAATTTCCCATAATTGGTCTAAAGTGGAAAGAGAGAAATGGTCAGTACACTCCGCTACCCCCTGGTGTGGCATGGAATTACCTTCCTTCAAGCCCTTTAGCTGCCTCCCATGCACACATGTGTGACAGTGCACATGCACTAAAAAATAGATACAGGCATAACTGGGTCGCAGTTTTGAAAATTGCTTTGAATACAAACAAACAACTATGCAGTTTAAGCTGGTATTTGTCCCTATACAGTGTACAGTATTCATATTTTTGTTTCAATTTGATGTGAATAAGTGAATTTGCTTTGAAAGCAGGTAAAGGGCCTAAATTGGGCCAACATATCAGCAAAAATGGACCAATGAAAATGTTAAGTGAAACAAATATTTCTGATAAACCAAAGATTAACTGCAGTGTAAAAATATTGGATTTTAATACACATCAATATTAAACCATTGAATTTCCTGGATCTTACGGGTGCATTTATTAATTCTTTGGGTACAACACTACTAGAACACAGGCATTTTTACAGAGAAGTAAAATTTTTTACTGACACTCTGAAAGGAGCAGTTTTACACTCGCTGTACTTAGCGGAACACCCATGGAGTTTTCACACTGGTGGAGAGGGGGTAGATTTCCTCTGTGGAGTTTTTGAGTTGGCGATGAACATTGGATGAGTAGGTGGGAGGATTTCGATTTTTTTTTTTTTTTTTTTTACAGACAGTCAAATGTTTTAACGGACATGCTTCAGATATGAATATCTTTTATTGACAGTTGGCAACCCTGACTGGACTCCACAAAAAAAGTTTCAGAAAAGCCAAAGATATACAGGTAATGGTCATAAAATTAGAATATCATGACAAAGTTGATTTATTTCAGTAATTCCATTCAAAAAGTGAAACTTGTATATTAGATTCATTCATTACACACAGACTGATGTATTTCAAATGTTTATTTCTTTTAATGTTGATGATTATAACTGACAACTAATGAAAGTCCCAAATTCAGTATCTCGGAAAATTATAATATATCAATTAAGACCAATGCAAAAAAAGGATTTTTAGAAATGTTGGCCAACTGAAAGGTATGAACATGAAAAGTATGAGCATGTACAGCACTCAATATTTAGTTGGGGCTCCTTTGGCCTGGATTACTGCAGCAATGCGGCGTGGCATGGAGTCGATCAGTCTGTGGCACTGCTCAGGTGTTATGAGAGCCCATGTTGCTCTGATAGTGGCCTTCAGCTCTTCTGAATTGTTGGGTCTGGCGTATTGCATCTTCTTCTTCACAATACCCCATAGATTTTCTATGGGGTTAAGGTCAGGTGAGTTTGCTGGCCAATCTAGAACAGGGATACCATGGTCCTTAAACCAGGTACTGGTAGCTTTGGCACTGTGTGCAGGTGCCAGGTCCTGTTGGAAAATGAAATCTGCATCTCCATAAAGTTCGTCAGCAGCAGGAAGCATGAAGTGCTCTAAAACTTCCTGGTAGACGGCTGCACTGACCTTGGACCTCAGAAAACACAATGGACCAACACCAGCAGATGACATGGCACCCAAAACCATCACTGACTGTGGAAACTTTACATTGGACCTCACGCAACGTGGATTCTGTGCCTCTCCTCTCTTCCTCCAGACTCTGAGAGCTTGATTTCCAAAGGAAATGCAAAATTTACTTTCATCAGAGAACATAACTTTGAACCACTCAGCAGCAGTCCAGTCCTTTTTGTCTTTAGCCCAGGCGAGAGACGCTTCTGATGCTGTCTCTTGTTCAAGAGTGGCTTGACACAAGGAATGCGACAGCTGAAACCCATGTCTTGCATACGTCTATGCGTGGTGGTTCTTGAAGCACTGACTCCAGCTACAGTCCACTCTTTTTGAATCTCCCCCACATTTTTGAATGGGTTTTGTTTCACAATCGTCTCCAGGGTGCGGTTATCCCTATTGCTTGTACACTTTTTTCTACCACATCTTGTCCTTCCCTTCGCCTCTCTATTAATGTGCTTGGACACAGAGCTCTGTGAACAGCCAGCCTCTTTAGCAATGACCTTTTGTGTCTTGCCCTCCTTGTGCGAGGTGTCAATGGTCGTCTTTTGGACAACTGTCAAGTCAGCAGTCTTCCCCATGATTGTGTAGCCTACAGAACTAGACTGAGAGACCATTTAAAGGCTTTTGCAGGTGTTTTGAGTTAATTAGCTGATTAGAGTGTGGCACCAGGTGTCTTCAATATTGAACCTTTTCACAATATTCTAATTTTCCGAGATACTGAATTTGGGACTTTCATTAGTTGTTAGGGTTCAATTGCCGGGTCCTCCCTGCATGGAGTTTGCATGTTCTCCCCGTGTCTGCGTGGGTTTCCTCCGGGCGCTCCGGTTTCCTCCCACAGTCCAAAGACATGCAGGTTAGGTGGATTGGCGATTCTAAATTGGCCCTAGTGTGTGCTTGGTGTGTGGGTGTGTTTGTGTGTGTCCTGCGGTGGGTTGGCACCCTGCCCAGGATTGTTTCCTGCCTTGTGCCCTGTGTTGGCTGGGATTGGCTCCAGCGGACCCCCGTGACCCTGTGTTCGGATTCAGCGGGTTGGAAAATGGATGGATGGATTAGTTGTTAGTTATAATCATCAACATTAAAAGAAATCTGTGTATAATGAATGAATCTAATATACAAGTTTCACTTTTTGAATGGAATTACTGAAATAAATCAACTTTGTCATGATATTCTAATTTTATGACCAGCACCTGTACTGTGATGTGCCCGGAAGTTTTCATAGCCTAGAAACACCTCTTAACTGTATGTTCACAACCAACCAAACAGTTCAGAAGTAAAAGATCTCATTCAGCTATAAGCTGTTCTGTTTGTTGGCACAAAATTTGAAACTTTGAGTAACCAATCACAGAGGCAAACACTGCTACATGTTTACAGTACATCAAGAAGGCTTGCTCACTGAAAGTCAGCAGCACATTCTTTAAATTTAAAAACATTCTTTGAATTTTCCCTTGGGATTAATAAATTATCTATCATCTATCTATCTATCTATCTATCTATCTATCTATCTATCTATCTATCTATCTATCTATCTATCTATCTATCTATCTATCTAAAAAAGAACACAGACGAAGAATGGTCAATGGGGTACGTAAGAGTTTCATTTACTTTGTGCAAATAACAATCAGTCCATAAATACATGGGAAGAACTTTCCAAAAACCTGTGCAGACCCTGGTACTATGAGGCAGGATTAATGACTTTGCGCAGACACAAAAGAAGTTCCATGAGTGAAGCAGCAGCGCTGAGGCCTGGACAGCAAAGGCATGTTGCTGAATAGTGAAAGAATGAAATAAGCCTCATTCATAGTCAAAGAATATAAGCGATCTTAAACTGTATCTTTTTCAGTTGTTATCGCCTAGCTATCTACAGAACAGAGACAGCAATTCACATCAGCGTATCAACAACTACTTAACGTTGAGCAATTTTTCTAAATTTTGATGGCTTTTCTAAATGTGCAGTGCCATTTTTGGTGTTGGTTTTCAGATTCATGAGATGGTTTATTACTACTTGCTTCATTCAAAGGTTTGACACAAATTCAGACAGCACAAGGAAGAGAAATAATTTGAGACATAAAATTTCACAAAACCCAAAACTATCAACTGGTCATCTGTGATCTAATGTTTTGTGCTAATCAGAAAATCCTATTTTAGACCAAATTGGAAGTACAATGCTGCACTTTCATGAAGTGATGAAGATGATGACATCCTACCAGCAGCCTTCAAGATTTAATAAAAGTAAGATGTCTTGTCAGTTGTAACTGTTAAGTACTAAACAGTTAATGTGGGATATGTTTAATTTCTATTTGTTTTTACCTGGATAGTGCGTAACAAAGGCAACATCACAAAATCTACAAACTTGTCATTTTAACAATTTCTCAGCCAGAGGAAGAAAAAATAGCAATACCATTGTGGTTGATACAACTATTCACAGGACAAAAATGAAAAGATAAAATAATGGAGTCAACACTATGAAAAAACACTAATGTATGCATTTTGGTAAACTTGTTCTCGGCATTTCCTACTCCATTTGGCCATCTATTAGGCCTGGCACCCCTCATTTTGAAGGTGTTTTCTCTTAGCTCAGTATACTCTGTGTGCTCTGTATACAATGTATTCATTCATTCATTCTAAAGAAAAGGAAAATGCATGCCGATGTTAGATCAAGATATTTAAATTACACTTCTTTACAGATCCCAGCCAAATGTACAGTCCCACTGACAGGACAGCCTCTTCACAACATGCAGGTATGTACAGTACATGTTTTCAGGAACCATTACCATGATTTGGAAATCAATCACTTCTATGGGGCCTACTGCTCTACTATGGCCTTTTTCCAACAACCTACATATCAGTATTTAATGGAGAGAAGTAGACATTTGCCCTCCCAGTATTGCATTTCAGTAGTAAACATTTTGTTTTCAGGTTTAAGTTGCACTTTATGGACAACATCACCAAAAACATCCATTCACCTGGAAGGTACAATTCTACACTGACACATGCATGCACCCATGGATATTATAACACTTTCATGTGCTGTGCAAAAATATTTTTGAAATTTTATTAATATAACAAAGACCACATCAAAAAAACACTGCTAACCTGACATTTTCATAATTTCTCATTCAGGGCCAAAACAACTAGGGCTATCACAAACACCAGGTAAGTGGCTTGTGACTGATGCAGCCATTCTCAGGACAAAGATAAAATAATGGCTTCATCACTATGGAAATACACTGATGTATGCATTTGGTCACTTTACTTTCACTTTACTATAATTGTCAATAAAATTTTGTCATATTAATTGCTAAGTTATGCAATGTGTATTTCATCAGCTGCAGTATGTCTGGACCATGAGGGATCCCAGCAGAACCTGTGTGATTTGAATGTGTTTGACAGTAATTATACATAACACATAGAAGATTGAGTAGCAATCTATTTTTACTTTTATCATTTTTGATATATCCCTTCTTACATTACAGATTACTTCAGAACAACCATGGTACTGATGTGGGAGATGCAGAAGTAGCTACCAACATCACACAGAAACTGTGCAACACAAAAATGTGAATGTATGTGTACACATATACATTTTACTTTATTATATTAGGCTATTTTTACACATTTCTTATGGTGTTAAAATGTCTGTTATAGGTAGGCCTTATTTCAATATTGTTTATTTAGATCACTATGCTACTTTTTTATTTTAGGGTACATATTTTTTGCCCTTACTTGCCTTTATTTTTTGTATAGTACGCCTATTTATGTTGCAGGAAGACTGCATTTGTGTATTGTATAATCTTTGCTGTTCAACTCTAATAAAAATATCAAAAAGTTTAATGTGTGTTGTAGTCAAATTAAATTCCTGCCAACATGAGTGATAGTCAATTAATGGACTGTAAACAGCAATATTTATAAATAATACTAGGGGGTTCTCCCCTGCTGGCGTCACTTACCAACCCCCCCACCCGGCCTGCACTACATGCCAGCCACTTCGCGTCTCTGCCACTCGCGTTGTGAAGAGGATGGCTAAACGCACTATGATGAGATGTGGTTGCTCTTCTGAAAATCTCTCTTAAACAGGAATTCAATGGGAACCCAAGTTTTTTTTTTTTACCTCCTCTTTGCTCAATCAGCTGCTGACTTGCAGCCGTGACACGTGATCTGCATCTCACACAACACTTCGATCATTCAAAAGCCTGTACAGCAGCTGTCCTACTCTTTGTGTTTTATTTCCGGCCCCGGGCGTGGTTAAATCTTTTGGCACAATCTCTCGTCTTACGGGATGTGAGTTCTTTATATTTTTTAGTTTATATTTTAAAAATGGAATAAGAATCTGAAAATCTAACAACATCACATTAAAGTTCGATAAATTCTGAAAAGAATGATACCAAACATACATATGTAAGTTTTAAAATAAGCCTGATTTAAAGCGTGACAAAAAAAGTGACAAAATCGTTGCTCTTTTAGGCTTGGGATTTTATACATTGAGAATAGATAAATAAATAATATCGTTTATAAAAAATAAATATTCATATAGTGTCTGAAGGGCAGATTTCTGTTGGCAAATGCTCTCCTGCCACCTGAGGACTGACTGTCAGCTGCCCACTGCTCCCATTAGCAGGCCGCCCAAAAGCTAATGTGCAAAATTCCAGCAGAAAACTGGCAGCCAGCTGCGTATAGTAGGTCGTTTTAATATTTAATCCGTTTTTCTTGATATCAGCAGTTACAATGCAGATATCGGTTAGTTTTAAATTTGATATCACGTTTTTAAAATTGGATATTGTGCTTTTGAAAGTTAATTTCAAAACAGATAGCTTAAATGCTAATATATTATGGTAGGCCATTTTAACATTTAATCCATTTTCCTTTTTAGGGCATTTGATATCAGGTTATAAAAATTGATGTCACACTTTTGAAATTTGTTATCAAGGTTTTGAAATTTGATATCAAGCTTTTAAAGTTTGATATCACGCTTTTGAAATTTGATATCGAGGTTTTAAAATTTGATATTAACATCCTCAAATCATGCTTTTGAAATTTTAAATCAAGTTTGATGATGTTGATAACAAATTTCAAAAGCGCAATATCAAATTTTAAAACCTCAATATCAAATTTCCAAAGCACTATTTCAAAAGAAAAATATCAATATTTAAAAACTAGATAACAAATTTCAAAAGATCGATATCAAATTTTAAAAGTGTTCTTATCAAATATTATAAACTTGATATCAAAATGACAAAATATGATGCAAGTTATTCTTTCATTTAAGGTACTTCATATTGTGCTCATATAACTTACTTTGCGTCATGAAGATGAGGTTTACTCAAAATTTCTACATATATAATATTCGGAAGAACGGTAAATATCGATTACTGTAAAATATTCTGCATCATAAAAATAGAAACTCGTCAAATCTCGAATACACTACACCACACGACTGCATCGTATATTTAACTACTTCACAGTCACGTGGTCCCCAAATGACGCGGGGGAGCCTGGGACTTGTTGTTTTATCCCTCCACTTTAGCTTGCGTACGAAGGTAAAAAGACTACACTTCCCTTGACGTTTGCATGTATTGGGTCTGTGCAAGTTACTATAGAGATGGACGGTTTGCTTTCCACTTTCTAAATTCAAATGGCCTCCAGACAATCTAGGGTGTTTGCGGCTGTAATTCCATCTGAGGACATTTATCGTGATGAGAACGAAGACAGTAACAGGAGCGGCGGCTTTATGCATGGCGTTAAGGCCAGCAGCGGGCAGCGTCCATCCGCGGAGCGGGAGATTCAGGTGACCGGCACGGCACGGCTGTCGACGCTCCCGGACCGGGCGAGACTTTGTCTGCGGGTTAGCAGTCGCAAAGATTCGGCAGCTGAGGCGAAGAACAGCGTAAGCAGGAGGCTGGACTACATTCTTATGACTCTGAGACAGCACGGACTTCAGGTAACGGTGGATTGGGCAGACAGCCGACTCACGCTTTCCTTTTAAATCCTCATTTTACATCATTTGATGACTCATGCAGCGCTCAATGAAAGGAAAGAAAACAACAGAGAAAAGAAGAAAACATTTGAGAGTAACATTTGATAACCGTGATGAGAAAGACTGCGTCCTGCACAGAATAGTTAGTTGGTTTTAAATATATACAGTAAACGTAGGCACTGTGATATAATATGCAAGTGTCGAAACTTAATATATGTACGTCCCTTAAGTCGTCACTTGACAATAACGTTGAATTTACATGTTTTAATAATTCGTCCAGTCGTACACCTTTTACAACATGCTGTACGTGAATAGCCAGCATTATTTTTGTACAAGAATTGTTTAGGGCTTGATTTATGGAAATGAGTTAAAGGTCGCAATTGGGCTCGTGCGATTAATACGTTCAGGCCTGTGATGCAAAGCATTAGAACAAGAATAAGGGAAGGTGTATGTATGGCCGGATATAGTTTAGGATCTGTGGCATCATCCTTTCATTTAAAATCTGCCTTTTCATATCTTGAAGATGAATTATTGTCTGTTATACCTGCATTTTTATCACTCTTTAATATTGTTTTTATCAATATGCTGCTGCTGGAGTATGTGAATTTCCTGTCTCTCTCTTCCCTTAAACGTTGTTTTATAAGGCAAAATTTACTGTAAACATGCTGATAATCAACCAATATGATCATTAAATCCCTAACTAGCTTTCTCCTGTGCATCACCTACCCTTAGAGAGAAACGTTCTGCATGATTCTGTTACAATTAGTTTGCTGTTTCATATTTTGCTCAAGAGAGGTCACATCAACTTGTATATTTTGTATTGAGTATTTTGCTCTTTTATACGTCAGATAGCTGCTCCTGATGACAAGTAGGTTCTCGGTAGTCAGTCCTGCCGCAGAGTCGTGTGCCTGCAGCTTGACTGTGCCGCCTGTACAAACAGCTGAGTGGCAATCTGAGCAAATCACTTACATCATACACACCACTGCGACTAAATATTTAATAAACAAAATGTCTCTTTATTGAAGTAAATGTGGAATTAAAAACACTCAAACTTTGCTTTCATCCATCTATTTTTTAAAGCCTTTTTATCAAGAGCAGGGGCGCAAGGAAGCTGGAGCCGCACCAAGCACAAGGCAGGAACAGTCGCTGGGTGAACACGCACAAACATCACTGCCAAAATGGCATTGCCCAGCCTCATGACCTGCATGTCTTTCAGAACAGTTAACCCAATGTTACAACATGTGTGTACTTGTGTCAAAAATAAATGTTTATTTTGTACAATATGCAGACAAACAAAATAGCAAAAATGTTTTGTCATTTAAATTACATTAACAATATTTATGCACTCTTTCCTAATTTCAGTTTTAAATGTGTTATTGTGACATTTATTTAGAATGTATTGTAACTTGATATTACAATTTATGATATTTGACTTAGAATATGATGTGAATATTTAGCAGTTTTTTTAAGGCTCCTCTCAAACCTCTATACGTTTCATTTCAGCTCATCCTAAATACACTGATGCCCATTACAATGTAAATTTCTAAGGATAACAAGTGATACATTGATTGGCTTGAATAGTTAAATTCTAATCAATAGTATCACAGAGTTAAAGGCTTAGAAAATGTTTGTTTTCAACTGACACAATCATTTACAATTTGTAGGTTAAATTATGTGCTGTCTTTCACAACAAATCTGTCTCTGCTTGTCAGAGATGCAGTAAGAGCCATGGCCTCCAGTGTTTCTATTCTGTAGTTAACATCAGGCAGTAAAATCCACTTGCCTCGCAACAAAATTAAGATCAAACTGTGCCCTTTGTTTATTTTAGGAGGAAAATGTTAAGGTAATAAAAGATATCCGAAGATTTGAAACGGCATACTGCATGGATGCAGAGGTAAGTCTAGCAGATATAACATGTGGGGGCTTTTTGACACAGTTGGTCTGTTAAAGTGATTTATTAATAAATGTACAGAGAAACCACATATATCCATGGTCTGTTGAGAGAATTTGAGAAATATGTCAAAATCTGTGTTTCACAAAACAATTCATACAATAGTTTAGCAACAAATGTAAGTAACAGAATAGCCATTTCATTTTATGCCTTCTAGATTAGGGGTGTCAAACTCGAGGCCTGCAGGCTGTATCCGGCCCTCAGACCTTTTAAATGCGGCCTGCGATATAACACTCAAAACATGTTACATACGGCCTACGATGACAGCTAGTTTTCTCAGTCTGCCCTTAATGTTCATTTCATATATAGATTCTGTCTGTAATTGATGTGTACATTGGTCATTGTGTTTAGCACAGCACAACACAGTACACTGCAGCCCCTAACCAGTAGTGAGACTAAAAACAGGTTACTTGTAAGACCCGTCGAGAAAAAGTGACTCTCTACACTGCCATAAAGAACTTTAGCGGTTTAACAAGATGCCAAAGGTGTGTCAGTCCCATGAAAAAATTGCTATATCTCAACTTCATACACGCTGTTACATTCACTTTTTAAAGCTGCAAAGAAGTCAACATTGAGGACCAGTCCTCCTGCAGCTTCCCTCCTAGATGATTCTTTTGCGTTTTCCTCTGACTTGATTGTTGTACCTCAATAGAAAATGCATTGGCATTCCCACTCAGGTTAAAGGTGATTGCAGTCTGTTTCTGACCAATTCTGAATGTGGTCTGTGGGCTCCATCACTACCGCATTTACACACCTTTTTTTTTTTTTTATAAAGATAACATGGTTAGATACTATTGATTGAATGCACAGAATAATGGCAATGCAAACAATGCTTTAATAATAAATTCTCACCTTTTCCTGGACTGTAGCTCTCTCTTGACTTTATGTCAAGAACAGGGAACTCTTTACGTGTGGTCTTATAAATCTCAGGGTGAGGCTTTACAGAGGTGCAGTTTATCTGAACAGCCTTCTTTCTTTATTTTCTCCAGGCGCAAGTTTGTAGTTTCATTTTTGTTTTAGCAGTGCATCCTATTTAGCAAAAGTGTCCTTTATTTTTTTCTCTTCTATCCTTATTTCATTATTGGTTTAATGCAGGTTTTGGATACATACATAAGATTTGTTCTTTTTTTAATTTACAAGCACAGTAAAAAATGCTAGTGCTGGCCCTGGAGTCATTCTTTTTAGTCAATGCTTATTTTGGCCCAATGGCCACTGATATCACTCCTAACCTGCTGCAATGTCCAACACAAGAAAAGTGGATAAAGAGAGATGACAGTTTCAAGGCAGACTTGAGACCGAGTATACAATTCTGATTAACAGAATGGTACCTGTGAACCTTGTTTGTAAAGAAAATGTGACGGGTGTTATTTGTTGATATATGCCAACCCGCATCAGGTATATAAAGTGTTACTCTGGCACTTAATAAAACTGAGCTTGGCACCTCTGTTTTGGATGAAGATTTTTTTAGGACTAGTGTAAAAAAAATTAAAATCTGTATATATGTAATTTTAGTATCCGCCTCAAACCCAGCTACAACCAGCAGGAAGTTTTTACAGATCACATAGACAAAAATGCAAGGTGGAAGACACTAAGGATTCCATGCCAATTATCACAACTAAAGCTTATAGTTACTTCATTCATTTATCACGGTTGCAAATTTTAATTTACAAAAAGTCATATTACTTCCTCAAATTTGGATGATAAATTTGACTGGACTGCCACTACTGATTCTCTGTGCAAGAGAGGACAGAGCCGGCTATACTTCCTTAGAAGACTGGCGTCCTTCAACATCTGCAATAAGATGCTGCAGATGTTCTATCAGACGGTTGTGGCAAATGCCCTCTTCTACGCAGTGGTGTGCTGGGGAGGCAGCATAATGAAGGACATCTCACACCTGGACAAACTGGTGAGGAAGGCAGGCTCTATTGTAGGCATGGAGCTGGACAGTTTGACATCTGTGGCAGAGCGACGGGCGCTCAGCAGGCTCCTGTCAATTATGGAGAATCCACTGCATCCACTAAACAGTGTCATCTCCAGACAGAGGAGCAGCTTCAGCGACAGACTGCTGTCAATGTCCTGCTCCACTGACAGACTGAGGAGATTGTTCCTCCCCCACACTATGCGACGCTTCAATTCCACCCGGGGGGGTAAACGTTATTATTCAAAGTTATTGTCTGTTTTTACCTGCATTTTTATTATTCTTTAGTATTGTTTTTTTGTATCAGTATGCTGCTGCTGGAGTATGTGAATTTCCCCTTGGGATTAATAAAGTATCTATCTATCAAAGCAAGTAAAAGTTAACATCAGAATTTTGATTCAGGCCATAGAGGGTGTAAATAAGATATTTTGACGTTCATTTATAACGATGGCGCAAGACTGTCTTTTATGTACTAAGTATTTTCTTTGAAATGGCCTAGAAAAAGTAGTATTGATACAATATACAGGCTAACAAGCTTAATAGGTTTTCAATCATTATGACTTCAATATTTTAAAAAAGCTGTTGATTGCATTTTATGCCACTTGGCTCAGTGGCACTGCAGAATTATCACCATCTACAAGTCAGGCTGGATCTGCATCTCTGTGACAGTATTAAAAATATTACTGACCACCTTCGTAAACTTACTTGGTTTTTAATGTTTGGACAGCCTACAGGATTTGTACATGGATAATGTCTTTGCATCCTATGAATAATTACACTCCAAATTTAACTTCCCATCAACGCAATTCTTCCACTATCTCCAAATTAGAAATTTTGCTAAACAAAATCTGCCCAATTTTACTCGCCTCCCATATATTTCTATTCCAAAAGAAATACTGATCAGTCTTGAGGACAGCATTTCTATAATATATAAAACATTTTAAAGTCCCTTCCTTTCAAAAATATTACTGAAACAGGTACATTTTTTAATGTAAACTAAACCAATTAGGCAACTCTATAATATAGCATGATAAGGTCATTACTGTACACATATATACAGCATAATGTATACTTTGAAAATGGAAATAAATAGGAACAACAGAGTTGTACTCAAATCACCAAGTGAGCTCAGAATTAAGTGTACAGTACTACTTAAGGAGTAAAGACAATGGAAATGCACTGGCAAGTATTTCTTATGCTGTTGAATATTTGCTCATACTAACTACAACCTGTCATTTTTAGGTCTGTGCTATATTTGCAGATTTAGAAAAGATGCAGAATGTTGCAAATTTGTTTGTGGAGAAGCTCGACAGCTCAGTTGTAGTTGGCACTCCTGAATTCTACCATACAACTGAGAATCTTGAAAAAGTGAGGTAAGAATGCATTCATTGAACAGGAGTCATTTAAAGAAAAGTCACTCTACATTGACTTGCAAACAACTTATTCATTTTATAAATAATTCTGATCCAGTACCCCAAGGTTTTAAGTTCAAATATTGAATAGAATGAAAAAATGGAGGGCACCTACAATTAGTAATGATGCATGAAAGGTCTGCATGATATTCATACATTTAGTGTTCTTCTGTGCTAGACATTAGTAGTATTCTTACCTCTAAGGTGATAAATATTTTAAAGTAATCAGTAAGGCATCACATACATCTAAGCTGAAGGGTGCTTAAAGAAGTCAAGTAGAGTGAGAGACAGTGAAGTAATAATCCTTCCACTGTAGGGTAAGGAAACCTGGATAGGAGCATTTGATGGTAGGTTAAAAAAAAAGACTGAAAACAGAATGTGACTGTACCATTGTAAAGTCAAAGCAGAACAAGGTTATATATAGGAAATAGCAGCCATGCTTTGCAGTGAAAAACTAGACTAAAACAAACAATGTTAACTGATGCCGTAATCACTGCAGTTCTCCACTGATATGCCCAGACTTGGCAATATGTTTTATAACTACCTCTCTAATATTGACCTTTTTTTCCCATTTTCTTTCAAAAAGACGCCAGGCATTCCTTGCTGCTGTGGGGAGTGCAAAGCATAAAGCAAAGGAGGTCTGCCGTCTTGTGAATCAGTCACTGGGAAGACCTGTAATCATAAAAGAAGAAGAAACAAAAGAGTGGGAAGGTCCATCTGAAGAGGGTACCGAGGAGATGAGGCCATCGATTCAGCCAACTGGGCAACAGCGACTGCAAAATGCTAGTGTAATTGTCACCTCAAGAGTGTTTGTATCCTTTGAGATAAAGCCAAAAGAAAAGGGCAAAAAACACACCTTGTAAGTTTTGTTTTAAGACGGATTTAATATTTTCAAAATGTGCAAAAGAACTCTAAAGAAGGCCACATAGTAAATATACAAATATATTTTTTTTCTTTACAAAAATACTGAGATGCAACAATCAATAAATATTTTTCACTTTTATTTTAATAAAGAGACATTAACAAAATGCTGGTGTTTGAATTTAATTACAGAAAGGTGGTTATTAACAGTGTACAAATTAAGTATTTCATATAAGCAACATTATGGTATGTATATTCTTTGGGTATTACTTGAAAGACATTTTCTCATTAAAGTACTAGACTTTTAAATAGTTTTGGCAGACACTTAACAGAAAAAAATTCTAATTTTAATTAAATACAATATTTTGGAATTTGTAAGTCAAGTGAATATTTGAACATTGTGAACAATTTTCCCCAAAGGCTGTGTACAGTATACTAAAACTGTGTGAATCATTAACATATCTTAAAAAAAGCAATGACTGCCAGCGTACATTATGTATTAAAGTGCTTATCCTTTCTCTTTAAGGAAATCATAGAAAAAGCAAGACAGGTAAGATTTAGAGTGAATGGTCACTGGTGTCAAGGTGCACTGTTAAAAAGCTTTTATAAGTCAAACAAAAGTCTCATCAAAAACACTGCTGCTGCATGTCTACATACTTGTCAAGTCCAAGGCTTTAAGAATGCAGCTTGTCCAAAAGCACATAGCAAACAAGTCAAGACTGTTTTTCTCCTTAGTTATATACTGTATGTGTTGCTAATAAACACACAGGGATGGTGGGTGGGGACTGGGGTGCAATTCATATTTACATAGGTTTTCTTCAATTGCCATAATCTATATGTGGTAATGAATGATGATGGGACTGAGCTCATCTGCATTACACTGTCCGCATCCACCACAGATCCCATAATCAAACTTTTCTCAAACTAAACGTCCCTCAAGCCGAGTTTCTACCAGATGGCAGAAATTAAAGCAGAGCAGCAGGGGGAGGGCTTATGGTGCTTTGGATTTTCTATCCAATACACTTATATCACAGAATCTCAGAATGGCGGAATGTATGTACAGGAAGCAGTTGTTGGATGCACGGTACAAAATAAACGCTTTATTTTCCTGTCAAATTTCAGACATCAATGTTTTTCCAAGTTGACAAAAGCAACGGAACAATAAAGAAAAGGTTAAGAGTCAAAAACAATACAAAAAAAGGAATTGGTCATTCAGTGTTGGCCCTTTAATAATTTCGCAATGGGCATCGAAGACAATTATTAGTATAGTAGTGAATTATTTCTTTAACACTTTTGTCATGAATTTTCTTTTGTCACAATTATGGGCTTGATTTCTTCTTCTTGTGAGAAATGTCAAAAGTATTCATTACTCTAATTATGGTACACATGCAACTAACAACTATATGAGCTCTGTATGTGATTATTTTGAAGCACATGATGTTCAATGCAAAGTTACACTGTTTGTAATATACACATGAGAGTGTTAACACTTTCTCAGCACCAAAACATTTTCTGCAGAGTATGTTTGACAAGAGTGAGTGCTGGTGTTTAATGCCATACTGAAAGTGTGCACGTGTCACTCTGATGCTGCCATCTAGTGGATAAAACTACATAATACATTGTAGTCCATATTTTTCAACATTTAGCCTTATACTTCTTACAACCAACTTTTGTCAACAGCTGCCTTGGAAGACTTAATCAGTGAGCTTTATAATTGTACTCTGACAATGCATTCCAGGCAGAATTTTGAAAATATTGTTGGTAAACAGTATTCTATTCTCCTCGGAGAGCTGAAGCTACATTATACTGCACCTGGAACCCTCTACATTTATTTTTTACTAGCAAAATACCCGCGCTTCGCAGCGGAGAAGTAGTGTGTTAAAGAGGTTATGAAAAAGTAAAGGAAACATTTTAAAAATAACGTAACATGATTGTCAATGTAATTGTGTTGTCATTGTTATGAGTGTTGCTGTCATATATATATACATGTACACATATATTTACACATATACACACATATACAGATATATTATATATACATATACACATATATTTTTTATATATATATTTTATATATATATATATATATATATATATATATATATATATATATATATATACACATACATACATACATATACACACATAGATGCACTTACAATAACATAGAAATCAATATAAACAACATTAACATCATTATCATATGAGAATATGAAGTAATATATAAGAAGCACATTTCATATAAATATAAATTATTAAACAGTAAAATCTTCTTCTATAATTTGCTACCGTGGCTTTTAGTTGGTCTGTCCAGGATTTAAAATCACCTGTAGCTTGGAAACCGTTTCACCTATTGACTTGAAATCTGGTACACATATAATACGTCACGTCTGCTATCCGCTTTATGGGTGATGATTGTATTACTCTTTTTATGTTTATTTTATTTTAGAATCAACTCCTATCTGCGCACACCAGGGCGGCCGTGGGCAGATGCGTATGGTGTATTCACTCCATGTTATCGTGCATTGCGCTGTCACTGGTATTTTGATAAAAGAATTTGAACAATATATAAGAAGCGTATAAATTATTAAACAGTAAAACATTAACATTTAAGAAGTACAGTTACATTGAGTACTACTGCAGTGCCTTCGGGTATACCTAATTTTTTGTTTGCCCATTACATGCTTAAATGTATACATTTTTTGGTGTACCTACCCGAGAACACGCGACATATAACCGACCGTGGGAGAAGCATGGATTTTAAACACGCGTTGAGTTCATCTGCTGGTCTCCCTCGTGGAATAACTGGTAATGTTTGACTAAAATCTACAGCGAGTAAAACGACATTACCTCGGTTTTTTTTTTTACGATCTCTGAGATCTTGCTTTTTTCGGTTCAAGGCTTCATAAGCTCTTTTATGTTCCATGGTGTACTTAATAAATACTAATTATCCCAAACCATCATCTTTGAATGTTGCAAGACTTTCGCCTTGTATGTAGATCGGGGTAATTACATTCATTGCATTCCTAGTCTGAATCACAATCTGATTGTATGGGTGGTTACCTGGCACTGTAGGGTTGCCACCCGTCTTTTAAAATACGGAATCGTGCCGCGTTTGAGAATGAAATTGCGCGTCCCGTTTTGAATCAATACTTGACGGGATTTATCCCGTATTTTTTTTAGCATTTTTTTTTTAAAGCAGCGTCTCATGCAAATCATCCCACACGCATTTTATGAAGATGCCTCCTTTCCTACTTTTGATTGGGTAATACTTGATGTCATCGTTATTTTGATTGGTGTTTTTAACTGTCCAGTGAGGAGGGCGTGTCTTTTAAGTACAGTCTGCAAAGTGTTGGCACTGAGATGTGGCGTCAGCGCCATAGTTGAAGCCCCTAACGTTGCGGTCAGCAAGTCGGCTAACATCCGCCATGTGCCGTCTTTCAGTTGCGAGAAGCAGATCATAGAATGGTTGAAACTGTTGCCCCTAACGTTGCGCCACGGCGTGTGGTTCGTTTATACCTCGTGTGTTCTCATTAAACTTTTATCTCGCGAATATGTTATTGCAATCCGCAGCGGGAGCGTTTCTATAAACTTAATTTAAACTTACGTTTTACACCGTGCTTTCTTTCCCTTATGAACATGCTTGTATGCTTAACTCGCTCCGTTCTCAATTGTTTAATTAATTTTTTGCTCTTAGCTGTTCGCGGCTTTTCCTCCATTTCCCCCTACTTCGTTCTTTTATCTCGCGAATATGTTATTGCAATCCTTAACGGGAGCGTTTCAATAAACTGATTGAAAATAGTTTTGCATTTACCTTTTTAGTAAAAGGCGAGCTTTTAAGCCTGAGAAATCACCCCGTAAATGCACACGTTTAATTGCACATGTGTTAATATGTATGGTTTACACAGTATTAAAAGACAGTGAACAACGTCAGTTACCTTTGTTCCCGCGTTTGATAAAAGGTGAGCTTTTAAGCCTGAGAAATCACCCCGTAAATGCACACGTTTAATTGCACATGTGTTAATATGTATGCTTACACAGTATTAAAAGACAGTCAAAAATTAACGTCATTTACCTTCGTTCCCGCGTGTGACTCGTGCTGTAAATCTCTTCCTTGTTTTTAGTTCACGTGATTAGGTAGGAGGCGTGATGACGCGATACGTGACTCCGCCTCCTCCATTACAGTGTATGGACAAAAAATATGTTCCAGTTATGACCATTACGCTTTGAATTTCGAAATGAAACCTGCCTAACTTTTCTAAGTAAGCTGTAAGGAATGAGCCTGCCAAATTTCAGCCTTCCACCTACACGGGAAGTTGGAGAATTAGTGATGAGTGAGTCAGTGAGTCAGTCAGTCAGTCAGTGAGGGCTTTGCCTTTTATTATTATAGATTACAGTGCATCTTTTTATATGCTGTGTAATCATTTTTACAAAGTACACAATATTTAGAAACTGACCAATTTTAAATGGCATTAACAAAATTTTGTAAATGAACCTGCCCTCTAAACTCATGCCCCCATTACTGGATAATATACAAGTGTTTGACTATTAGCATGCTGTAGATTAACCAAAACCAAGTGTCTAATATTTTGAAAACTGCAACTGTCACCAGGAAAAGCACATGGGGAGATGAGATATCTGGCAGATTGTTTGCTTTGGAAAAACAAAGCACGTTTTTATTTAAGTCTGTGGACATTAACAATAAGAAAGAGTATCCTCCTGTACTGTCCACTAATACCTTAGCAGATCTAATATACTGTACAGCTGAAGGTGAATCAAGCACTTAGACACACTGAACATGTCTGCTAAACAAACAGCACTCATTACAAGTACATCAAATCAGACAATTTTAAATGTTCAGCTTGCTACACTGAAGGGACCCGCAAGACTACAGTGAGTCTGTAAACCTGTCCTTATTGTACAATCCTCTTGTGGTGTATGTTGCAGAAAAGCTTTCTTTCTCCATATCAAATGATTAATGTTCCAGTGAAATAAAAATCACATTTTCATGTGTACAAAACCATAATTAATGTTTACAACAATAAACTCTCCGAGATCAAAAGATATTAAAGTGTAATGGTACTAATAAATGGTGTAATTAAAGCACATTTTACTACTAATAAAAATAAATACGGATAAGCTACGTTATTTTTTCAGTTTCCTTTTTATAAATAATACAATGGTAGAAAAGTCATCAGCCAGAAATTGGGATGTCAAAAGAAAAATCACAATAATTCAACACCCTCTGAAGAAACCTCATTATTATGTTTGGACTTCATACTTGAATAAATAAGAATGTGGAAAGTAAATGAACAGCTTCATTTAAAAACTCTGCTCCCAAATCACCTCCAAACTGCGCCACTGCCTGCCATACTGTCCAACTCAATCACTTGCCTTCATTCTCAAACAAACCTCAGAGTTAATTCTTCTACTAGTGACCAAGAGAGAGTGGCCCTTTTTCTGGGAGATATCCTAACGGCTCTCATACATAATGTAACAAGCAGAGCAGCAACTCAGAGGAGAGCATGCCACAGATCAGGCAGATAAAGCCACAATTGCAATTACACCCATAACCAATATGGATGCCACCCTCAAGTTTCCAATCTTGATACTGATCTTGTTTGTGCTTTGATACTTGTCCTGAAAAATGACAATGGAGTCAAGTGATCATGTCAATAAGTTTAACAGCAAAAATGTGCACTCGCCTCACAGAAACAAGGATTTAACAGCATACAGCAACCAGTACCATGTAATACTACAGGGTACACCATCATAAATGCTTATTATGTCCAAAAAAAAACTATATGCAAGATAGACAAACATACAAATATTTGCCCAAATTCAAAAAACTGAATAGACTGAGTGGATGTGGTGAAGCGCATGAAGGGTCTGTGGCAGTGTGGAATTCTTAAAATAAAAACAATGCGCCTCAGGCTTGGTGGGTGTTGGTGCATGCTGCTGCATGCAGCCCCGGGGTATTTGATGGGATTACTGGCTGATACTGTTTGCACATGAATGTATAATAATTTCAGCTGGTTTGCTCATTTATACTCCATGTGTCATTAGGCAAATACCTACACCCATAATAGTATAAAATCAGCATGGATAGCTTAGAGAGGAGGTTTGAGAAAGAAAAAGAAAGTAAAAAGACAGGACGATGGAGGCCCACCTCCGAACATATCAGCAGTGACTGAGTGAGGTGGCTGGACCAGAGCCAAGAGGGGACCACATTTGCTGGCAATTTAGCCTGGCTGATAAGACCCCACGTTTGGGCAGGAGGCTTAGGTTGGCCTAGGCTAAACAACAGAATGAAAAGGGAATCCGAATTTTGAGAAAGTTTTATTCTTCAATTTTAACTTATTCATGGAACCTATTTATTGAACTTTTAACTTCTACAAGGACACAGGTTTTATCTGGGATTATTTAAATAAATTTTGCACCACATTTCATGTATTGATCATGGATTGACTTTGGTTGATCTGATTTGGAATAAAAAGCATGCAGCACTTGCACCAATCTCTTTGTTGTGTGTCCTAATTGCACCAGTCTGTCCCAGCCATGACTATCGTGGCTTGCCCACAGATGACATTGTCTCCTTGAACCCGGGTATCACAGTGGAAAACACTGCTTCTCCTTGACCCAAGGGTGAACTATAGGAGAAAAGTTCTCTCCTCAATTAACACTGGGTCAATCTTCTGGATTTACCATCAATGTGATACTTGGCAATCTGGGAAGATCAGTCAATGCTTCTCTGGATAAAGAGCATCATGCAAGGAAAACCCTTGTTGGAGGTATGGTAAACATGATCCATTGGAAGAACCACCTAGGGCTGTACTTGAGAAATACAAAACGTGCAATCTGTATCTGATCTAAGGATCATCCTGAAGGTGCTAGATAGTCTTATTTGTGAAAAGAGAAACCCCTGTACTTAAACTTGCCTGCTGGCACAATGATCATTATAGGGAATGATGGAACTAGAAAATATATGTATAAATAATTCATAGGTACCACTGGTCTGTATTTTAATATTTAAACATGGCTGCCAAAAATGGTTTATCACCATCTAAGGTGCTACAGTATACAACATAACATTATGACCAAGTACTTCCCTGGATCACACCTTATATGCTGTGTTCACTGTTTTAAAAATTGTGCAATACAGTAATCTACATTCTTTTTAATGCTTATTTCATAATATGAATATGTTCATTCAAACATTTTGACAATAAAATATTTGTTACTTTGTTTTCTGTAATAATGGTTCAAGAATGTAAAATCTACCATTACCAGAAATGCATCTAAAAAGTATTAAATGGTTTTATCTTTCTAAAGAGTAAGTTACTGCAAAATTCTGCCATTTAATTGATGCTGCAAAAGATCAATGTTTTACAGTTTACAATAAATTTTAAAAACAGCAATCTTGAAGTAAGATTTTTGCCCATTCACATTCAAGAATATAAGTGCCTTACGACTGAGGGGTCAGAGTGATTCTGCTATGCCCAGTCCTCACCTTCTTTTTGTCTTCAGGCATGTTTTTTTTTTTCTTCTTCTTCTTCTTCAGTCATCAGGGTAGATTGCCTTCAACCAGGGCTGCATAATGAACTTCCTTCCATCATAATGTCTAAAATAGATCTCTGAATTGGGGATTTGTGGCTGTTATGGGAAAAAAGTCCAAATAATTATAATTATAGCACACATTAGAGGATATATAGAAGTAAGATACTCTAAAGAATGCTGTGCATTTAAGGACAATGGACACCAAACTGCTCACGTGGCTCTGTGTCAACATGCTGGCAAATTCTGGCATGGTGCTATCCTAGAGAGCTAGTGGAACTATTTTCATTCATCCATTTGGGAGAGAAAGGGCCTAAAATATGTAGCAGGCTTGATATGCATTTTCAATCATGGCTTTGATAATCCCTACAGTCAAGATTGCACCATTTATAAAACTGTGACCCAGGAGGGAGAAGCAGTGCTTTGCCCATACTGTTTGTAGCAGGGATGGAGTGCTGCTGTTCTGACTTCTCCTTGAGATTATATTCAGGTAGTGAAAAAAAGCACTTCAGGAACCTCTTAAATCCTATTGATGAACCTTCTTTTGAGAAAGCAGAATCAGGTGACTCAGAGGGAGACACTCCCATCAATGAAGCTGAGGAAATTCCTCCATGCCATGGTCCAGGGAGTGGACTATATTTGCCCAGAGCTCTGGATGTTGCTGTTCTGTCTTGGCTGACTTCTCTTCAACACGGTGGAGGTTGGCGACATTGCCTCTGCTTTTGCAAACTAGGGTGGGAGTCCCCATCTTTAAGAAGGAGGACTGCAAGGTATAATCCACCTTTAAGAGGAAAAGGCACTCCTCAGTCTCCCTGGGAAGGCCTATGCTAGGATTCTGGAGAGGAAGCTCCAGCTCTTGTTCAAACCCTGGTTTGAAGGCTGCACAATATGGGGAAAAATTGCGATGAACAATAAATCTGGTAATGATGCAATAACAATAAATGATGCAATCAGAGATTAAGGTTGTGCACTGTGCAGTATCACCAATTGTACATGATGCCAATACAGACAATACAATATTGAGATTGTTAGCTGTATATGTTTATTTAAACAAAGAAAAATTACACTCACTAGTTAATAATGCAAAAATGTAAACAAATGTTTTCTGCAAAAATAATGCTGTGAAATATTAAAAAATAATTACTCAATTTCAAGGACTTAGACACCATCTCTGCAATATATAAAATTATTTTACAGTCCCTCCCTTTCAAAGATCCAAGAGGACAATGGGAAAAAGATCTCTTAATCAATATATCAAAAAGGGAGTGGAAAGTAGCAATGCAGAGACGTCACTCAAGCTCCATATGCGCAAAGCATAGAATTATTCAACTCAAAATTATATATTGAGCACATCTGTCTCACCTAAAACTGTCCAAAATGTTTCCAGGGCAAGTTTTAGGCCTGCGCTAAATTAACACAATTTTGGACTAAAATTTTTAAGTGCCTCTCAGACAGCCTTGGTATCACAATCCCTCCTAACCCATTAACAGCTGTGTTTGGTGTTCTTCCAGATGGGTTTAAAGTGGAGAAGGAAAAACAAACTGTGATTGCATTCACTACACTTTTGTCATGCAGACTTATTTTGCTAAACTGGAAGAATCCTAACTTTCCTCTTTTAAGTCAATGGGTAACCAATGTTTTATACTATTTGAAATTGGAAAAAATCAAATATTCAGTTAGAGGATCTGTACAGAATTTTTTTAAAACCTGGCAGGATATAATCAATAAAATTTTAGAATAAGCTCTTAAAGCACCGAGGAAGTAATTATCTCCACATTTCTTTTTCCTCTCCATTCATCTCTACTGGCCTGTTAAACTCATCAATTTAGGTATGTTTACAAGCCTTAAGTTTTACCCCGTTGGCCATGCTCTCTCTCTCAGGGGTGGGGGTCGATTTGTTTTTCAATCCTATTTTTTGTAAAAATTGATCGATTTGTATGAATGATTACAATAAAATTAAAAAAAAATAAAATAAAAAAAATAATTCTGTAAAAATGTTGTGGGTCCAGCAATAGTGAAAATCTAAACAAAGGTTTGAGTTACATCTCACTTAAGACCTGCAAATTCTCAAGAATATTAAAATGTCTTCATAAATAAGAAAATGCAAAAGTAAATAACATGTCAAAGCATAAGGATGGAACTTTATAACTTAGCTATTAATTTTTAACGCTTCTTAACTCCGTTTGACCTTTCCTTAAATTACATCTTTGTCAAAGGCAGTGACAGAACAGTATTAAATTATTTATAAAAAAAAAAAAAATCAGATTTTTGTTCAAGAACACCAGAATATTCAGTTTGCTTGGCTTTAAAGACAAACACTGACATATCAAGTCTTGAGCACACACAGATACTTCCTGGGCAGCTTGCTTAACTGAAGAAAGTTAACCTGGCGGATTCTCCAATAAGCCAAACAATCCCCTCTCTGTTAGTTGTAGGAATCAAAAAGTGGCTATTAAATTCAGCTTCAGCAACAACTGCTGGGGACAATGTGAGTCTTCTTTTGTCTCTTCTCATTGTGGTGAATTGTGACTATGTGGCTCTGCTGAGTGAAAGCTTTAGCAGCAGTGGGGTATATGGGCTGTAAGTTAGCTATAGTTTCTATCTATCTAAGTGCTGCATGCAGAGTTGTCCACAATTTATACAGGGGAGTTGTTCATTTACATGTGCACTAGCTTATGAAAAACATTTTAAATAAGTAAAATTTTCAAATCAGATAGTAGCAAAACTTAGTAACAATCAAGGCCTTGGGGTGCAATTGTCCACATCATACTATGTGTACATTGGTGGGGGGTTTTCAACACATGAAAAATTTACTATAGCATTTGTTTTACCTTAGCTCAGGAATCTAGTTTTTTAGCAACTCTGGTCTTTGTTTGCTGGTACACCTGAAACATTTACCTAGATGACTACATAGCACTCGCATAAGCAGCTGTAAAATCTGCCAAATGCAATAAATGTAAGTAGTGTAAGGGAAACGAGAACGGCAAACCTTTTTAACTCCTTTTGATGCAGTGTTACTAGCCAGATAAATCTTTGAAATAAACACGTACCGATGGCAAGCTACACTCTTTGTCCAAAACACTGAAATCTGGGCCAGTTATTTACTTCAGTAGCTTTGATCATACTCTTCACATTGCCAGTGGTGAAACACACTAGCCCATCTTCACATAAACTCTACCTAGCCAAAGCCTCCTATAACCTCAGAGCTATATTTTAGCCACTGTGTTCTTTGGGCAAACAGTACATCTGTAAACACTGAGGCTTTAACTCAAAGTCACGGTCTATAAAGTTAACTGTCAGGATTATGTAGAGCACCATTGTCCCACTTAACCGAACACTAGTCATACATGTGAAAAATTCCACGTCTTTCAGCTCTTCTAGCACCCATTTACAATATTGCTCATACCTTTACAGAATAGCAACTTAGAAAAAATACATATGGTATGGAATCTGTATCATTTATCAACTTTGTTGATAAGGTACACAAAACCTGGACAGTATTTATTAGCACTGTCTCTTTAGATGGGTACTATGTGATGGCATGCATTATTTTGTGTTGACAATGGGACCAGGACTCATATAATGACATGCATTCAAAACAATTGATAATTGATGGTTTCTTTAGAGATGGTTCAGATTTTGTCTTCAGTCTACCTGTGCTACTTGCACATTTTTGTGAACAGCACTCTTCATATTTCGGACTATGTTTCAAATGGTTTGTTTTGTTTCTTCTCAAATAAGCCACATCTGGTCTACATACTTTACAAAATTTATGAACAGAATCGGTGACAAAGGGCAGCCCTGGCGGAGTCCAACTCTCACTGGAAATGGGTTCGACTTACTGCCGGCAATGCGGACCAAGCTCTGGCACCGATCGTACAGGGACCGAACAGCCCTTATCAGGGGGGCCGGTACCCCATACTCTCAGAGTACCCCCCACAGGATTCCCCGAGGGACACGGTCGAATGCCTTTTCCAAGTCCACAAAACACATGTAGACTGGTTGGGCAAACTCCCATGCACCCTCCAGGACCCTGCTAAGGGTATAGAGCTGGTCCACTGTTCCGCGACCAGGACGAAAACCACACTGTTCCTCCTGAATCCGAGGCTCGACTATCCGACGGACCCTCCTCTCCAGGACCCCTGAATAGACTTTTCCAGGGAGGCTGAGGAGTATGATCCCTCTGTAGTTGGAACACACCCTCCGATCCCCCTTCTTAAAGAGGGGGACTACCACCCTGGTCTGCCAATCCAGAGGCACTGTCCCTGATGTCCATGCGATGTTGCAGAGGCGTGTCAACCAAGACAGTCCTACAACATCCAGAGCCTTGAGGAACTCCGGGCGTATCTCATCCACCCCCGGGGCCCTGCCACCAAGGAGTTTTTTGACCACCTCAGTGACCTCAGTCCCAGAGATGGGGGAGCCCACCTCTGAGTCCCCAGGCTCTGCTTCCTCATTGGAAGGCATGTTAATGGGATTGAGGAGGTCTTCGAAGTACTCCCCCCACCGACCCACAACGTCCCAAGTCGAGGTCAGCAGCGCACCATCCCCACCATATACAGTGTTGACACTGCACTGCTTCCCCTTCCTGAGACGCCGGATGGTGGACCAGAATCTCCTCGAAGCCGTCCGAAAGTCGTTCTCCATGGCCTCCCCAAACACCTCCCACACCCGAGTTTTTGCCTCAGCAACCACCAAAGCCGCATTCCGCTTGGCCTGCCGGTACCTATCAGCTGCCTCCAGGGTCCCACAGGACAAAAAATTTAGAAAAATTGAAAGGAAAAAAAAATCAAAGTGTCAGTAAATACGGTGCCTTATACAATCCAAAGGCAATTGGAAACTGGAAGAAACTCTGCTGGTTGTGAATTTGTGTCTGCCAGATCTCTTCCTAACTAATCAGAAGACAAGTTTCTGAGGGTCACCAGCTTGCGGAACAGGTACCTCACAGCACAACAGCTTCAAGCACAGCTTAACAGTGGTTGGAAAAAGCAAGTCTAAGTTTCTATTGTGAAGAGAAGAGTTTGTGCTGCAGGTTTGATAAGGCAAGTGGTAGTAAGAAAGCCATTCCTTACTACTGCAGACTGGAAGAAAGTCTTATGGACTGATAAATCAAAATTTGAAATGTTCGTTTCATCACGCAGGGTGTTTGTACGCCATCAAGTTGGTGAAAGGATGGTTCCTCAGTGTGTGACACCAACTGTCAAACATGGACTGGGAAGTGTGACAGTCTGGGGTTCTTTTGCTGGAGGCAGAGTTGGTGACTTGCATTGAGTGACTGGCATTCTGAATCAAAAAGTTTACCACAGTTTGGCTGTTACTGCACATATGCAAAAGGTGGCTTCTTTGACGAATCAAAAATTTGAATACATATTTTGTACACTTAATGATTTCTTGACTTATTGTTTTATTTGCCACTGTTTGTTTGTTCTATGCCTTGATTTCAATAAACATTAAGACATTAAACTGTGTGCATTTCCATAAAAACCAAAAAAACTGAGGTGTTCTAAAACTTTTGACTGGTAGTGTAGCATTCTAATCTTCAGGACACTGCTTGGTCTTGTTATGCAGAATTTAAAAATTTTTTTTAACTTGCATTTGACAAAGCTGACAAGCCATTTTTTGTTTCTGACCTGTGCAGATGATTCACACTTTTTTCTTCCATCAAGAAAATAGAAACACTTTGCAAACAATAGTAAATCTTTTGTTGTTATTATTATTTTACTGTGTCTCATATGTTTTCTGACTCTTAGAGGGCCCTTTATGGTTAGTTTTGATTGGCTCTGCTACATATGGGCAATTATTATGCATCTGACCTGCGTAATCTTCCCTTAATGAACTGGGCATGCATCCACAGTGACTAAAAGACTGGTGTGTGCTCCTCCATAGCAGCAGTTAAACTATATGTACTGTTTGCTCACACCAACTCCACAGAACCTCAGAGACCTGTACTCTTTGTAACTGACATACAGCCAAACAGCTTACGTCAGTGTATGACAGTGTATTAGTTTACCTAAACACTTTGACATTAATCTATACTGTAAATTAACTCCTACTACAGTCTTAGAATTTGTGTACACTTATTTCAGTTGGTGGAACAGCAGAATATCAAACACAGTTCTGGTCACTTTGCCAAAATGTAGTTGAATGCCCCAATGCAGGCACCAGTAGCACTGGATTTTAAGAACTGAACTGCTTGACAAGTGGATTTAACTCACCTAATATTACCTCAACCCATGAACATGAGCAGAAATGTTATAGTATAAAATTGATAGCAGGCTTGTACCTGGGCTACATGGGAAAGTTTTCAGGAAGACCTCAAACAATTCACTCATACATTTAGAAAGTTACCATATAACTTGGAATGTGCTGTAAACTATGGATCTATGAATCTCTCATCCAAAACCAAATACTGTGTTTGGTAGGATAACTTTACTGCATTAAAGGTAAAGTTTACACTTTTGGCAATAATACGCTCATTTTAAACATTTTTCAAAATTGTTCCGTACACAAAAATGTAACTTTAAACTATTCCTCAAATGATGATTAAAATCAAAATTAATTCACTTATTGACACACACAACTTTTTACCATGACTGCAATAGAACCTGTTAACTGATCATATGCATATATTCCTTTCATAATGATGAATGACTGAAATACCCAAATAATAGTTTCTCACCTTTATATTGTGAAAACAGGAGGTTTTAATATTTCATTGTGACACATGGATTACATGGATACATGGATTTGGCAAATGTATCATGTTGCACTGCTTAACGCACCTTGAGGACCAATAATAACTGATGCTGGTTTCTTCCATTTCCTAGGAGTTTGAAATGAAGTGGCTAAAGGAGGCACACTAAATGAAGTGGCTAAAGGAGGCACACTAAATGCACACTAAATCTGACATATTATACGTTGTCAATAGCAAAATGATGAATTTTGTCCAATTTTGTGTGACTAAAAATTAGTAAGAAAAAATATCAGTTATAAAAAATTATAAGCAATGTATATAAAGATGTAAACTGTAGGTTCATTTCCAATGACATATGATCTATGGCTGTCAGAACAAACATCACTATTCAAAAATAACTTGAATCTATATGAAAAAATTCTAATTCAATTGTAGAACAACTGTCTTTTTTAAACCTCGCACTAATTTCAGTATTGTGCTACTCCTGACACACTATGATGCAATACTTCGGAATTTTGCATGTGTTTTGTGCATCACTTCATTAATCAGCATTTTTATATTATTTTGTAACATAATTTGTAAAATGGAAGGATTTTTCTAGTGCACTGCTCTGCTTTTTGGTTAACAGGTGTAAAACAACAGATTTACCCTACAAGTGTTGTTTTGCTCCTGTTCCATTTCACTCTTGTACCAGTGATCCCAGATTTCCTGGTTAAAACCTTTAAGCATTCATCGTAGCAAACAAATGCTGGTTTCCTTTTTCATTAAACATAATGGGGAATAACTACCATATTTCTTATTTTCCATTAATCATTACAACAGCTTTAAAATCTCCATTTTAATGAGCATTTTCAGATTCAGAAAAACTACCTTAACCAACATGTTTTTTTGAAGGATGCTGATTTAGCACATACTGTAATTCCTAAAACAAAGGCAAAATGAAAAATAAGTATAAAGGGTACTAGTGTTATATTTTGCTGAATGTTTAAAGGGGAAAGGGAATACCATTTAGTTTAATCCTTCACTCTGCACACATGATCTATTATTCCACAAGGTGTTTTTTTTTTTTTTTTTTTGCTTCTTGTGATTTGATTTCAAAATCTGCTGTATGTCTTTTTTTTCTTTACTCAATTGCAGAATTTTTAAGTTGCTGTTAATTAAAGTGCTTATCAAATAAAAAATATAATGAAAGAAAACTTAAAGATCATTACAATGTGACATTTAGTCCATTAAGTAATCTTTTTTGTGGTTTATGAATAGACTCACCGTGTATTGACTTATACAAATGAAACACAGATGGACACAGACTTCATGTCTTTTGAACCCAAAGATAAGATGGGTACATAGTAAAGCAGAGAGCTGGAGAAGAGGTCAGAGTGCGAGGGACAAAAGTATGCATGCATTTAATATATTTATGGGTTCCATACAAGTATTTCAGGCATGTGACGTGTTCCAATTCCACTTTTTTATTATGTCACTTTCCATGCACAGAAAATCTTGATTTTGTAAATGACCATTAGTATACAAGTCAAAAGGGTTACATGTGACACACCCTGAGTGAAAAATCAAAAATAATAATGAAGCACACAAAGGCACATTAAATACAATAATGTAATAGTAGTTTTAACCTATGCTCAAATATATTCGAATGTTAACTTATTTCTACTATTAGTATTCACACTATAATTCTTGTATAACTTGACAGCCTTAATTTGGTCATTTGTTAAAAAATATTTTTGCTTAATTAACGACTTATTGCTCTATACAGTACCTTTACACCTGTAACAGCCTGTAGAGCGGTTTGTCGAATGTAGTCCACCATTACAGCCTTTCCACTTGGCTCCCCAAATAATACTTTATAATGCGGAACATCCTCTTCACCCTGCACACAACAATGGTTTCAACTATGACATCTTGGAATTCAAATTCTGAAGAACATAATGAAAAACTGTTCTTAATATTTTTACTAATCAATATAATGGATGGCACACCAAATCCCAGAATCCTTGGTTGAAACTTTGATACCAAAGTGAATCCTTGAACAGACTTCTGTCCCTTTCAGCCTGAAATGAATTGAGCTGGCCAGTCAAAGAATAAAGTAGCACACATAGTTGTTTTTAAGATGCTTAATATTTTACATTTTACCCAATTTAGTGTCCTGGGAATGATGACCAACAACTGGTTTTGTAGCAAGAAACATACAATAATATGTACAATGCTCAGATTTTACTGTAACAAAGAAAATTTGTAATATATGCTTTGCCTGCTCAGATACTGACAATGCAACCTAAACAGTCTATTCACATCAATTCCACTCCCCAAATGCAGTCTACTAGTCCGCTCCACCACAAATAGCCTCTTGATGGCATGGTTATCTGAAACCTGTAAGACTGATGTAATACTCTCTTCATGTGATAAAGACAAGAGACATAAGCACACACACACCTTCCAATCTTGTTTTTATCTGTTCTGGTTAATCTATCTATCTATTTCAAATCTGTTTTTCCAGATCAAGGTGGGAACGAACTCAGGATTGAAAACCAGTCCACTACAAGGAACATTCAAGCACATACCCAATCTAATGCATATAGGACCAATTTGACAATTGATGTGATCTGCACAGTTCTAGGATTTGGGAGGAAAGCCTTATGGAAACATGGAGAGAACATGTATTACCTGGTGCAGTATATATTTATTTTAGTAAAAAACAAACCAGAAAAAACAAGTTAGAAAATGTACTAATGGTATAACATTCAGTTATCACATTTTTGTTTATTAAATATTTTGGTAACAATGAGTCATGTTCAAAAATAATAGTGATAATAGAATGCAATTACATGTGTTAGTGGACTACATTAAATATGTGCTTTTTGACAGTATTTACTATGGAATTAAAAACTAGGCACAAATAGGCTTGTTGTGGCTCAACAGCTTTTATACAGAGCAGATTCCTATTAAAGTACTGTATAAACAGCATCGATTGATGTGTGTTAGTGGTGGAGGATGTGTGACTAAATGCTGTTCAGTTTTCTTAAACATAACATTTTTAAAAGTATATCCAATAGAGTAGTAACCAATAATTAAGAAAAAATAACTATTAATACATAATAACCAATACTAGCATAAAATCACCACTAATCAATGAAAGTACAAAAGCAACTAAAATAATTTCCCCATTTACCTATTAATATTAGATAAAACAGTAATTAGTTAAAACTGTATAAATAAGTAAGAAACTGGAAAGAAACTGATTTATTGTATAATGGGAGTATGAAAGGTGACAAAAAATTTAAATTCCATTCTGAAGATACAAAAAAGCAAAAATAGCTTTTTGGATCAGTCATAACTCATGCCCAGTCCCTGTATGTTATACCAGTATATAAATGGCATGGGGTAAACTGTAATCCTGCCCTGTCCTTGCTGTAGGCAGCTAGTGAGGTCCTTGTTGCATGCTGAGTGGCTCCAGTTCTCCAATTGCTTAAGAATTGCTTTCTCCACTGAATTATTCCAAGAGAAGTAATTTTTTTTTTTGTACTTCTACAGTGAACTTGCCTAAAGCAGCAAGAGAAGGGTGCTGATGTATGTGCAGTTTGGGCACACATACTCTTCCTACCATCAGACCCACTTGCCTTAGGCATGTAAAACAGCTGTCAGAAAAGCAAAACAGTAAAATATACAAAATACAGAAGTTCAAGCAACTGCTGCCTAGGTAAAACTGAAACACTAAACCAATTGGTAGTTGAAGTCACACAACATTCTCCATTTTAAGAAAGCTGAGTTTGCAAATTTTCCAATGCAATATTAAAAGTTTAAAACTTTATATGGTGCAATCTGTTGAAGATATTGCAATGAAAATTGACTTGTCTAACAAATTAGCTTGAAGAATAAGAATGCCACATTTCAAAAAAGTTGGTCCACGGGGTGTTGAGCTGTTTATAGCTTGTCAGAGCTAAAATACTGTATATGAGGTCTTCATGGAAGTACAAAACAATGGCTACAACACACCAAACAAAAAGGAAGCATATCACAGTAGCAAGGATTTTTATTTATACACCACACACCTTATCCTAGATCACTCACAACAAAATATTTTTAAGTGATCTTACCTCAGTATGTGAATACCTTTGTTCAATCCACTCTCTAGGAGCTTTCAGCTTCTCATCCCAACCAACAATAACTCCAATCATACCATGATCCTTTTCCATAATCACTTCACCCACTCGATAAAGTACAGAGTTGGGTCTTGGACTGCGAATTTCTCTAGAGTCTACAGACAAAGAAAAGAATCAAATTGGTCATTTTACTAGGTTAAATAAAAATCATACAGGTATTAGAGCCGATGTAAATGCATGCCTTCTAGAAAAGTTTTCCTAACAATGTGCATCTTGCTTTAACATTTATTGGATTCAGTAGTTGTATTAAGTCTGAAAGAAGTTTATGGCCTTTTGTATAGTAAACGATGTATCAAAATCAAAAATAAGAGCATGAAACATTAACAATAAAAAAAAAAAATTCTAAAATATATATATTCTCCATCCTTACTCATCCAGTATCTTTTCAAAATGCTTCTTTTTTGTGATTTATTACCATAGGCCAGTTTTATTATTTTGCTCTCAAGTCTATGAAATACAATATTGTGATTAAAGTTAAACAGTGTGTGCCTGTAATTATACCCAGCCACAGGGGATGCACAAACCAGTGTTTCTCTTCGTGCTGGTCCCAAGTCTGGATAAATGGGGAGGGTTACGTCAGGAAGGGCATCCAGTGTAAACTTTTGCCAAATTAATATACGGACAAGTGTATAAATGAGAGGGAGGTAAGTGGAACAGTGAGGATGCAAGGAGTAGAGTTGGCGAAGGTGGATGAGTTTAAATACTTGGGATCAACAGTACAGATTAATGGGGATTGTGGAAAAGAGGTGAAAAAGAGTGCAGGCAGGGTGGAATGGGTGGAGAAGAGTGTCAGGAGTGATGTGTGACAGACGGGTATCGGCAAGAGTGAAAGGAAAGGTCTACAGGACGGTAGTGAGACCAGCTATGTTATATGGGTTGGAGACGGTGGCACTGACCAGAAAGCAGAAGACAGAGCTGGAGGTAGCAGAGTTAAAGATGCTAAGATTTGCACTGGGTGTGACGAGGATGGACAGGATTAGAAATGAGTACATTAGAGGGTCAGCTCAAGTTGGACGGTTGACAGACAAAGTCAGAGAGGTGAGATTGCGTTGGTTTGGACATGTGCATAGGAGAGATGCTGAGTATATTGGGAGAAGGAAGCTAAGGATAGAGCTACCAGGGAAGAGGAAAAGAGGAAGGCCTAAAAGAAGGTTTATGGATGTGGTGAGAGAGGATATGCAGGTGATTGGTGTAACAGAACAAGATGCAGAGGACAGAAAGACATGGAAGAAGATGATCCACTGTGGTGACCCATAACAGAAGCAGCCAGAAGAAGAAGAAGTGTGTGCCTGTAATTAATATTAGCAAAAAAAAAAAGTTTCGAAAAATATAGGAACTTAAATGGACGACAGTGTCCTTAAATGAAGGTTAAAACCACATCAGACAAGTCTCTTTAAACTAGACAATGTCAATAGCACTTTAAATAACACTGACAATGTGAATGACATATAGTACCTGTAAATCAAGATCATTAATTGTGGAACTACAACAAAAAGCAATCAATCATAATATACTGTGAGGTATATTTAAAATAATTTATCAAATCAAATTATTGATTACTACAACCATCCCTCTTATTCTTGTGAAAAGAACTTTGGTGGAAGACCATTAAACAAATGCTCAAATGTGTAACTTTCTACCAAAAAAAAAAAAACACATGCTGGAGAACTGCCAATGTTTCAGTGCCTGAAAAAAATTTATTGCGGTTTCAGACCATATGTCTGCTTAATATGCAATATACAGTATTAAAAGATAAACGTTTACTCTGGAAACATACATCAGAACTCACTGAAGGAAGCTACAAATCAGTGTATTTGACGTCAAAAACTGAAAGTGATCAAACCAGGTTGGAACATGTAATCATTAAAATAAAATAAAAATTTTTTTAAAAAGCTCTCTCTCAAGACATATTCTACATATTGTATTCAAAATTAATTAAGCGAGAAAAGCACACATAATTAAAAAGATATTTTACCTCCAAAGTATCCATTCTCACGTTGAAAACGTAGCACTTCAAATGCTGGTGACTCCCCTTCTTGTTCATTGTCTAGGTTTGTCATAGATGGCCTATGAATAATCAGAGCAACATCCATTTAACATTGCAAGCCTTGCACAGAAACTACCATTTTATGACCTTGTCAAAATATATTCATTACCTTAGTAAGAAATATGACAAAACTGTAATGTTACGGTCATCAAACCTAAAGTACACCACAATATTGTAAGTTTCATCCTGGAGAAGGCACTGCATCTGCTGGTTTTCTTTGAAATAGGGCTCTGTGCCAAAGAAGCTCAGCTAATTTGGCTTTGCTTTTTTGTTTTATGTCTAATCTGCAATCAAAAATGCTATATATTCTATGAGTTTGTGTACACATGTACTGCATAACTGAAAGTAGCAGACAGTTATCATTTTCAATACATTTGAGACTACATCCTCCACAAATCTCAATTTGTTACTGGAAAATAATGTTTCAACAGCCAACAAATACAATACAAGTGATAAGATTTCCTCATTAGGAGTAACAAACACAACGTAATTTGCACCTGGGTTTTTTCTTTTTTTTTAGAAACAACATTCTTTGGACAAACAACATTCAACAGTGCATGTAATCAGTTAAGAGACTGATTATAAAAAGCAGAAATATTGCTGGTTTTCCTGTTACGTTTAACAAGTTATGAAGAAGTGCTCAGCTGGCAAGAGGCTGTAGGAGACAAAAGCACACTTAAGATTGCAAAGGGCAAAGAAATGTATTACAAATCTAAGAATGTAAATCATTTCATGTTGTAGCATGCAAGTTTGGTAAAGACAAACATTAATATGTTGTGATTTTGGGTAAAAATATGAGTCAAGTGACATGACCAGCCAAACGCTATTCAGGGCACAGCCAGAAAGCTGTTACCATGGGCCAATTGCTTCATGCTCATGAGGTTCCTTAAAGCTAAATAAAATTATTCTTTTTAAAATAAGCTCATGCTAATTGAGATGAGCTATATATGAATTAGTGATCAGTGATGCAAGATGGGTATACACAATGTGATTCTCACATTATGAATTGGGTAGTTTGGATGCCATCTCACATCATTTCTACTGTTAGTCAATCATAGGCAGCCATATACTATGTGATTTCATTAGCTTAAGAAAAGTAGAAGGCTTTCTGAACAATCTCACATGAGATTGTGTGCCAAGGCTCACAGTACCCACACAGCCTGGCACAATGGAAAATTATATTATATGTTACTGTATCACTTTTTATTTTAGGCTAGGAGTTAGGTAAGATCACTATTAGTACTGGCTTGATTGGTTTTTATGTTATGACTAGTGGACTATGTCATGCTCATCTGTTATGAACTACAAACATGCAGCACTACCAGGTATTTGTGACTGCCAGGCAAAGTACCTCAGTACTTCTAAGGCCCAATCATCCCACACAGTCTCTTTTCTCTCTCCTTCATTCTGGTAAACAATACAGAACCTTTGGCACTCATACCAGTAGGTAAAGGAACAGTCTCTACCCACAATTTGTAAGGTTGCCGAACAGTCAAACATAGGAATTTAAATAATGCAACATAAACAGTGTGTATGCATATATAATACAGATGGATTTGTTCCCAACAGGAAATTAAAATACACAACATATATCTGTAATTGTGTATTTATGTTGCATGCCAAGTATGCTTTCTATTATTATTTTTTTGTCAACTGTTTGAAGGAGACATGCAAATATGAATTTCAATGTACTGAGTACACATGACAATAAAGTTGACTTGATATTTCTCCAAAAAATATACAATACAGGGTTCTAATGCCACAGCGTAACTATTGTGTCTCTATTCTCATGTCTCCACAAACATTTTGCAGCCACATTTACAAAAGCATAAACACAGAATCACTTCCTGTTTAGTCAAAGGGAATTGAAACTCCAAATATATCACAACTCAAGCTGACAAACAACACATTTTTTTGACATACCAAAAAAACAATGAGGAGCCCATAAGATATTTGGATCAGGTCAGGATATATTTACCTTGAGAATAGTGATTTTACAACCTTAAAGAACTTTGAAAAGACACCTGAGAGGTTACACCTCAGACCAAAATCACATGGCATATGCCTGCCCTTAGCAGTCATTGAACAAGCTGCACATTCCTACAAAGCAGAATTTTTAAACACAGACAGTGCGTCCTTAAATGTTGTGATTACACCTCATATGTTGATGACCGGATTACCGTATACTACTTGACTTTCATTCTCATTCAGCAGTTCTACAGGAGGTTACCTGTCAACTGGCTTTCAAAGATAATAGAAAAACAACAGGTAAAAAAAGAAAATACGTTAGTTAAAATTTAACATGAAGAAACATATTCATTGCAGACAAAAAAATTAACAAGTCCAAAAAACATGCAAAATGTTGTATAGAAAGTGAGACAAGCAGCTGTCATGAACAAACAAAACAAAATTCACAGATATTGAAGAGCCAGGCACATCAGGAAGCAGTGACATTGCTGGATTTAACCAGACTATGAAAAACCTCAGTGTGGTATACTAAAAATAACTTGCCCAAATAATACCATCCACCTAATTTGGAGATCTTAGAAGTGTGACAATGGGCAACTCACTATGGATAACCCATGGTGACAGTAAAAATTTTGTTTTACCCTCACTTACTTTGTACATGAATTGTGAAAGCAATGAGAAAAAATTAGGAACCAGTTCACAGTACAAACAAACTTGCCATCACGGAAGTTGGGAGTCCACATACTTAGCACTTATTTGTTATGGAAACACCTAAATCAGAAAAACCTGGAGGAGAACTGCTACAGACACAAGGAAAATATGCAAACTCCACACCGACAATGAACTAAGCCAGGATTCAAAAGCAGCATGTGAGACTGTGAAACTTCTGCTGTGCCGCCCTACACACGGGGCTGTTAAGTGGTTAGTTTCATCAGATCATTAAGCAGTAGAGAACATGAAAAACCAGTGAAGTGTGTCCATAAGAAAACTCACATGACATTAGACACCCAGCGTTGCACTCTTTCAACCACAGCACCCACATTTAAGTAGGACTTCTGGAAATTATTCCAGCTTCTGATTAGCCTGCAAAAATAACAAGTGCTCTTTTAGAATAAGTTGCAAAAATGTAAGTTTTTTTTTTTTTTTTAAATTGTGGTTTCTGTGCTGCCAAATACTTGACTTTCATATACAGTACATAGCTTTGTTAGCCTCATCCCCAGAACATGCATTCAACATATCATGAAGCACCTTCTACAAAACATGATAAGAAGCTCAGTATGTAACAAAAAAGATAAATAAAAAAGGCCAATAAAATGATCATGGAAATACATTTTTTTACATAACACAAAAATTTAGAAAAGCATTAAGCAAAGATGAATATGACCAAGTAAAACTGCCTCAAGATGTCAGTTTTGAAGGACACTTCTAATAACTTTACCTCATAACTAATGGAGAGATCACCATTCACCAATCCCATCAAGCCCCAACAGCCTTAAAGGTTTACCTTTGGGTGGCATGATAGCGGTAGGCAGCATCCTTTCCAGTCCACTGGGAGATGAGGTACTGGGCAGGAAGGGCAGACAGTAGAAGAGCCAGCTGTAGGAACACTGCGGGTGTCACCTGAGGCATCCCTCCTCTGTAAATGTACATAAACAGACCATCAAGATACCAGGCTCCAGACACCTGAAAGGCACTGTCCCTTTGGTGCCATCTTACCTGCACACAGTACACAAGAAGCACAGCTGCCTCCAAAGGAATTTTTAAAAGCCGACAAATGTAGGAAACTTACAAATAAGTTTTTTATTTAATAATTTTATAATTCCACTAATAAGAGTAAAGTAAGGTGGATGTCGTATTGACAAGACAAGGCATTTTACGGGAAGGGGCTCTGAAACGCACTTGATTATATTTTGAGTGTTCAGAATTGCTAATAAAACATTTCAAGGCTGCACTTCTTCATTTTGGACTTCACAAAACCTGTTGAGAACTTAAAGTACCCGCTCGCGTCTTTCGTCTATTCCTCCAATCTCTTTATGTTTCGAACCCGTTTAGCCTGTTCTAGGACTGAGGAAGCAGCACTAGACGGGGTGCTACTACCTAAATCTTTAAGTATTAAATTGGTACTTGACATAAAACACCAACTCGTTTATAGATGCTAATAAATTAAAAATAAGATAATGAAGGAATCACCCACACCAATCTTCCGGGAACTAACAGAGGCATCAGTTATTAACATGTCAACAAAGCAACGTGATTACTATAGCAAGGAGCAAAAATACGGAAAAAAGTAAAGTGAGGGCGTGAGCTCCACTGTGGTGTGCAACGAAATCGGTACGATGAAACCTCCCAATAAAAACGACATAACAAAAGGCGAGGAATGCATTTACTTGCACCAAAGATGTGTAACAGTAAGTTGAGAGTATCATGACACCAACCTTTAGGTAGTAGATGAGGCGGCAAAGAGCGCCCACCTACTATCGCCTCCAGTAGCTCGGCTGCCGGCTACACGTCTGCTTACACACCAGGCGAAGACTCGGACGCTCTCTCGTTTTCCAAAAGCAGTACTTATTCGGTAAGTAACACGCAACCCGGCGACTCCAGCACATGCCACCTACTGTACTTTCAGGTTCTACGAGCGGCATGTCGACCAAAACAAACAAATCAACGGAGCAACAACGTCCAATAGCCGTGGACCACGAACGCCGACAGCGCCTCTAGCTCATCGCCACGTCAGTCAGCCACTGACGCAGGCGCACACCGGCAGCTAGAGGACCTCGTTGTCTGATGTACTGTACAGCGTGCACGGCGTTAAATCAGAGTGAAGTAGAAAGAAAAAAAAAAGTTGGCGCAGATCGATCGATAGAACAGGAGAATGTCGACATATGCGGTTAGTTGCCTAGAATTAATACACTGGTCACCTCTGAAGGTGCTATACTGCGAAACTTTGCTGGCCTTTCACACCCAAGACGTCTTTTATCGTTGCACATATTGTGTGTTTATTTCTGTGTTGATCCAACTGTCTTTGATAAATTATTTCCAATTTTAAATTTCAGAAGCATTAATTTTCATACAATATGATTAATTTATAATACCAGTTATGAATACAGCATCTTATTGTTTTTTTTAATCAAGTTCAAGTTTATTGTCATGAGCACATTGTATTCAACCAGCCAATATGGGTGCATGTCACTTCAGTGGCCCCCTGTTCAAATCCTTGATGCTTACCTACAGAGTAGTTAATGGGTCAGCATCTGTGTATACAGAGACACTGGTGAGGTGCTAAGCTTCTTCTGTCTCCAGGTACTGTATACTGTGCCTGGTGATGTCACCAGGAACGGATTGATTAACTCAGGGCCCCTCCAGGCTGAGGCCTGCTTTGGGCCCCCTGTAACCTTCCTGTTAATATACTAATATACAGTACTGAAAGAGAAAGCTGTGAGAAATAGTTGCAAACAACACAATATGAGCAACATGGTCACATCCACCAGTCCACATAGCAGCCTACTGCTGTCTGACATCCACAAATCCTTAGATAAATGCACAACACAATATGGCGCAATAGAAAAATATATATTCTTGCTTGCAAAAGGTTTTTATTTGGGTGTACTTTGCAGCAAAATCCTTTATGATTCCAGTGAAATTCAGTTGCTTAAGGATGTCACCTTCAGGGGGCATCAGTGTTAGTGGGTCATTTTTTGCCATAGCCCGCTTTAATAAAAATCTCCTCATTGGCATTAGTGACAGGTAATCAGGAACGAAGTGGCGTCACAAACTGGTCCTGGACTTTTATCCATACTGGCATGCCACAATTGGCCAGACATCAACTATTTGTTCATCCTTCAATGCATGTGCATACTATATTACCTAATGATTTATAAGGAATGTAGCGTAGTGCACTCAGGTTCAGTCCTGCACCCCCAGGAAACTCTGGTATGGAGGACTTGGTACCATAAAGGCACATGCTGAACAGATGCCATCCTGTTATCCTACCACTCTTTAATACTTCTGCAATTGTTTTGCCCTCCTTCTCCTAAATCTCTACCCTGCTCCACTGCAGACGCCGCACTTGTCTATTATAAAAGAAAATCTTGAGACAAAACTATTGCCAAGAGATTTTTTTTAAGTCCTGCCCTCCTCTCAAACATTTTTCAACCACACCACAGTCCTCTCACCTCTCATGCGTGTGAATGCTTTTGTCAGACAGTTCCTGCACTCAAGCTCTTACAAATTTTTACGTTTTCCTCAATTTAAGTTCCCAATAAAAGAAGACTTATTGGCTATGCAATAGGATAAGATTAGTTGTATTCAAAATTGGTCAAACAATTCTGATATGTAAAATTTTAACAGGTGACAAGAAAGGTAATGTAGTACATCTTCCGCAGACATTAGATACCAAAGGAGACCTTGATATGCCATTCATATTAAAACATTTACAGTTTCCCATTAGAATAGAGTTTGCTATGATAATTAACAAATCACAGGGACAAACATTCGAAAAAGTCAGTTTTCTTTATTAGAGAGAAAGAAACAATATTCACTCACGGGCAGTTAAACGTTATGTTGTCACGATATAAGTCCAAACGCAGAATCAAAATTCAATGCGATATTGACGAAACGTTAATTCAAAAAATAGTTTTTAACTGAAGTTTTACAGTAAAAGTGTAAGTTAAAAAAGTACTTGCATGTTAATTTCAAAGCCAAACAGAACAAAAACGTATAACGCCACGAATACCGTTAACGCAACATGAAACATAATTTTCTTTCAATTTATTACATTTTAGTATTTTTTACTGTGGTTAATTACTTGCTGTAATGTAAAATAGTTGTGTTATGCATATGTAACAATTCCCATGAAAATAACAATCTGTTTAAATTGTATATCCGCTTCCCCATACGCGAGCAGCAGATCCTCGAAGTGGCTAGCACACGAAGCGAGCAGGGGCCCCCTAGTACTTATAAAAAATGAACATGTAAGGGTTTAACATGAACAAAGTGAGGTATTAGTCCGAACTAAATGTCTGTTTACGACTTACCATGCTACGTGTTTGAAAGTTGGTGTAGATATACCAGGGGAGAAAATAAAATCAAAAAGAAACCTTCTGTGACGTTGACTTGTTAACACCTGACACCCCTGATTTTTCAATTCACACTTTACCACTGTGGTCATCGATTAATAAATTATTTATTCTATGCTAAGTCTGTTGTGTATTGTATTTTTGTCAACTGTTCTGAGGAGACTTGCAAGAATGAGTTTCAGTGTGTGTTGATCCTGCTGCCATCCTTTGCACACAAATTGCTACTTTGTTTACAATGTTCTCCCCTCTATTTGTGCCTGAAAGTTAGTACGATCACATGATTGGATTGCTCTATTTGGTATCATTATTCATGTAATAAACACCACGCTGCTTTTTAACTTCCTATGCTCTGTCTTCATATCTATAGAGTGATTGAAGTAATAAGGTAGATTTCTTTGAGCACCTGGTGCAGTTTATTAAGGGCTGAGGGTGTAAGCTCCATCCAATAGTAGGGATCAGTACGTAAATTAAGGCATTCTTGGTTGATAAATGGCCTACAGCCAAGGATATTGAGCCTTTGTATGTTTGAGTATATTCCTAGACACTAAAGTAACATTTACGCCCGAGATACATTTAAAATATTGTATGTTGTTTGTGCTGTAAAGTAAAACTCTTGTGAAGTGCTAGAAGAGTGACAGGCTGTTATTCCTAAGGCACTTGTGTGGTCTAAAGTGCTAGAGATTAACCAGCTGTGTGTATGTCATTCATAGGGCATTGTTGAGTTTATGAGTATATGTGTACATCTGTGTATGCGTGTGTTAATCTTAAGGTGCAACAGTAGACCAACCCGGTAAGGAACCTGATGAGTTCACTTACCCCTAGGCAAAGGGTAAGTAGAGGGAAATATCATAACAGTCATTAATGCTCTTAAACATTATCTGAATTTTCTACTTTATTGCCAGATTTCCACAGGGAATGTAAGGGACCCTGACTGAACAAATATGAGCATACGAATATGTATTTTATACACACACTGATCAACCTCAACATTAGAAGCACTGACAGGTGAAGTGATTAACATTGATCTCGTTACAATGGCACTTGTCAAGGGGTGGGATATATTAGGCAGCAAGTCAACAGTCAGTTCTTGAAAGTGATGTGTTTGAAGCAGGAAAAATGGGCAAGCGCAAGGACCTGAGTGACTTTGACAAGAGCCAAATTGTGAGAGCTAGATGTCTGGGTCAGGGCATCACAAAAGTGGCAGGTCATGTGGGTTGTTAATACTATGCATACCTGGAACACCCTACCAAAAGTGGTCCAAGAAAGGATAACTTGTGAATCGGTGACAGATCATGAACTCCGGATGCTAGCCCATCTGGTCCAACGCCACAGAACAGCTACCATAGCACAAATTGCTGACAAAAGTAATTCTGGCCATGAGAGAAAGATGTCAGAAAACCCAGTGCATCACAGCTTACTGTGTGGCTGAAGACTAATCCGAGTACCCATGCTGACCCGTCTACAATCAAAAAATACCTACAATGGGCATGCAAGGCCAGAACTGGACCATGAAACAATGGAAAAAGGTGTCCTGCTCTGAGCAATCGCATTTTCTTTTAGCTCATGTGGACAGCCAGGTGCATGTGCATCATTTACCTAGGGAAGAGATGGTAGCAGCATGAACTACAAGAAGGTATGATGCTCTGGGCAATATTCTGCTGGGATACCTTGGGTCCTGGCATTCATGTGGATATTACTTTGACACGTACCACGTACAACCCTTCATGACAACGGTATCCCCTGATGGCACAAGCCTCTTTCAGCAGGACAATATACCCTGAAAAACTTGTTTAAGAATGGTTTGAGGAACATGACAAAGAGTTCAAGGTGTTGACTTGGCCTCCAAATTCCCCAGATTTTAATGCAACTGAGTATCTGTGGAATGTAATGGAAAGTCAGATACATGGAGGCTCACCTTACAACTAACAGGACTTAAAAAGGATCTTCTGCTAACGTCTTGGTGCCAGATGCCACAGGACCCTTTTAGAGGTCTTGTGGAGTCCATGCTTTAATGGGTCACAGCTATTCTGGCAGCATAAGGGGGACCAAAACAACATTAGGCAGATGGTTTTAATGTTGTGGCTGATCTATGTGTGTACATGTATCTATATAAATCTACTTATTAATGTCCAAAACATTGCTCGGTAACTTATCCCATGTACCTATTTCCAGTTTTTACAAATACACTATACCATTTAAGCAACATTACTTTTAACCACCATCCATTTGTGCCAGTGTTTTTAGTTAAGATACAACTTACCTAGATTCTAAGCTTGATTTCCACATTCAGCATCTCTCTCTTCATACTAAGGTCAGGCCAGTTGCATGTGGAGCACTGTTTGCTCCTGGGCACTTTTAGTGCTTTGGCATCAAGAGTTTTGAGTTATCATCGGATTCTAATGATTGTATTTAGACTAAGAGGTAAACCTTGCTATCATGATAGCTGACTTAGAACCTTGTAAAGACTATGAAAAAAAATAAGTCTTCTTCCTATATGCACTGTTATTACACTCCTAACAAAGAGTGTTTCGTGTTCTCTTTCCAGTTTTTGTACAGCTGATCTTTGCATGGCTTATTTGTTGATCATATACACCACTTGGAAGTTTGCCCATCACTCAAATATTTATGCTTTTGGAAGAATATTACTAATGCAGGCAGACAATGCAAGACATTGGTAAAATGATAGCTTGCTACAAGATTCGTAAAATGACTAGTTATTTTGCAACTAGTAAAACACAGTATATTTTATAGCTTTCTGAGTCCTGTGTCATGTTAAGGTGCCATGGGCTATTTATTATTGAATCTTCTATGTCAGGCAAGAACACACAAAAAAGTATAGCAGAAATCCATTGGTCTGCTTCGGCATTAGTTCTGTGAGGTAGATAAATGAAGAGGAGAATAGAGAAGAACATTCTGTATATTGTAGGAGCCCAGATTGCGTTTTCTATCACATCTCCAGATCAACTGAACATGATGAGACAGTCAACCCTATTAGGGAAGTTAAAGATTTAAGCAGCCCTGAAGACAAAGCTATGAAAACACAGTTTATTTTATTTAAAAAATATCAGAATGTACTACAATCTTATAGCAGTACCTCCTACACATACATTCTAGATTTAAATTTTTGTCTTTATATATTTATTTATATATATTTATACATTTATATATTTAGATATAAAAGTATCCAAACTAACGTAGAAAGTCCCCACATAAGGTCATACGACCATCCAAATAACTATTTAGGAAAGATTTCCACTGCAGCTTTCAGTAATACAGTTATAAATAAAAATTCCTTTCATTGTATAACTATTGGTTGCATACAGCAAATTATTTTACATTTTTATATACAGAATGTATCTTAACTGTCCTTCTTGTACTTCATATAACAAATGAATACAAAGTTTTCTTCTGTCACCTTCCCATTCCCACACAAAACATTTTACATTTGTTAAAACACAATTCTGTCATTCAAAATATGGTATATACACTGTCTTTTACATTAAAAAAGGTCATTGCAGAGGGGATGAAATAAACACTACAGATGAAAATACAGGATAGTATAAAAATACCATTTCAGTCTGTTACACAGCAAAAATGATCACTTTGTTTTCCTTTTATTATTATTATTTTTACAAAAACATTTAACGCATGAAATGAAAAAGTAAAGGATAACAACCATTTTCACAAATATTTCAAATTTTACCTAACACTGCTTTTTGCAGACTGGCCACATTATTTCAATCCATTGTAAATAATTCTGATTACAGTATATTTAATATATGATTTCCAGTGTTCATTCTGTTTTTGGTAAACTTGCATCAATGAGAATCAGAACATCTGGCTACTCATCAGCGAGACAATTTAAAACGGGTTACCGCAGCCTTAATGTGAATGTTCTGACATTGCTGTGCTGTACAAAATCACTACTGAACTAAACATTTACTGCACTTTACAAAATATGCTAAAGATCATACTGCTAACCCACATTAAAAAAATAAAAACAATTTTATTTTTCCTCATAAAAAGAAATGCATCAAAAGAACACATCTTTCTTTCAGTAGCAATGATTTCTTTACAAGGCCCTTCATAAACAATTTCTTTAATAACCTCATCTAAATATGAGGTAAAAATAGAAAAAAGTACAAGGCACAATCATCAAACAGGAGTTTTCTGGGAATATAGTCTCTTTTGTTAGCGTAAGTCACATGCCAAGGAAAAGTGCAGCTAAGAACATGCAATGTTCAATGAAAAACGATTGCATAAGAAAAGTGATCTTGGCCATTTTTGACAGCAATAAATTGAAATTTATTATGTCTAATATGAGATTAAGCACATACATCAATATGTTAGAGCTATTGTTGTGTAATGTTGAAGCAGCTCTTAAATTAGTCATCAATTCTTGTACCTTTAAACTATGCTGCAATGACAGAACAATTTATTGAAAATATAAATGTGAACACAATGACATGATCTAAAATTAAATAATTATGGAAATCTGTAAACTTCACAAACATTTTCTCTGTTTGACAATATACTTTATAAAACTGCAAATTAAGTGTACATTACAAAACTCCTAATATTCAAATCAGTCAGTGCAATGTGGTCAGTTTTGCCATTTCTGAAGACATTCTCTATGGAATCAGGTAAAATGGATACTTTTGATGATACTGATGACAGATGTCCAGGCACATTAAAGCACTTGAAGGTCACTGCTCTGAATGTCTGTCTTTGGCAAATCAAGGAAAGTTTCAGTGGTTGAAAGAAAAGGTTTAAACAAATAAATACACAAAAGAACTGGTTTAAAAGAAGACAAATATATCTACTTAAAAAACAAAACATTAAATATGTTAAAAGACCCACCTAAATATTACAATTATAAAAACACCATACACAAAATTGATAAAAAAAACTCTGTGCAATGAATATTTCAATTGATGCATTAAATAATTTTAGCCTGCTGAATAAAATGATCTCCCCCCCACCCCCACTAGCTTTTGCCAGTCACAACATGGCCACTATTAGCAATTCAACAAACATTTAAACAAGTGGAAACAACTGAGGCTCTCAAAATTTACAGAATGTTATGGTATAACAGTCAGAATTAATTAATAACTTTTTAATAATCCTCTATAGTCAAAAGATTAAGTATATATGCTTATCAAACATGAAATAGTAAAAATTAATTAAAAATTATTTTGTATTGATCTATAGCAAAAGACGCACGCATGATCTTATTGCAGCCCTATGGGTTATTGGTCTGGTATCCAAAGATCAGCTCCCGTTCTTAAATTAATTTAGACCGCTAATTGCATTGCTTCTGCAAAATGTAGGCTGACAAACATCCAATGCCAAGTTTGTCTTAATAAATAATGTAAAAGATTAACATTATAGTCTTTACTGTACACAGGAGTGGGTTGTCTTTCAATATTATATACATACTGTATTTTTAAATTAGTTTATTTACACATCAGACACTGGGAAGAGCAAATCTGAGGCTACTGTGTTATACTTAGGACCTCATGGTTGTAATTTAAAAATTAACCGTAACTGCTCATTAACAAGACACCAAAACACTCACTTCAAAGGATGCTGATACTTTTCCAATGAAAATTAAAGCACTTTGGAATGTACCATGTAAATCACAGCTAGAGATATGCATGTTACAACATATAAACAACATTCTAAGTTCTTTTAGTTGCTCATTTCTACTTTTAAAGTATTAGTACAAAGTACAGTATGAGAAAAATAATACATGGTAAAGCAAACCATACACATCAAAAAATAACTTCTGTCAAGTTTAAGTTAAAGGTAAAATATATGCTTGAAAATGTATGTATCCATGTGAAATAGTAAGACTGAAAATGTCTCTAAGTCAAAGGCAGCAGGTCTTGACAAGCGTTAACAAAAACATAGCTTATTACAGCTGAAGTTAATATACGCTGTATTCGCAAAGAGTATCTGCACACATTTCACATCCCATCTATGAATGGCTTCTGCCTTGCACTTCATTAACAGACTCAAGCTTGTCATGTCCCTGTATAAGAAAATGCAGGATGAATAAACGAACAATTAGTTTGTGCAATGTCGGTCTGGTTCCTGTCTTGTGCCCAATGATTCCAGGGTAGGTTTCATCTCTGCACACCCTTAAATTTAATTAAGCAGGTTTGAGAATGCTATGGTGGTTCTTCAATGTCTTTTTCTTTTAAGGGAAATGCTCCTTCAGCTATGTGTATCAGTATTCAAGGTTATTTTACGATATTCTAGTACAATGTACTGAAATTGTGAAAGCTACTAATAAAATGCAGCTTCAATTATTAACTATTTCATCTGCAAGAGTAAGCAAAATATAAAAATGAATTTTGGGGCCAAGATATCTGATGATGGATCTCAGTGTTCACTGTTGTATGGAAACATTGCTGAGAAAACCTTAGGAGTGAAAATGAAGCCTCAGCACTCTACATTCAGTAAGTCATTAACCTGTATATTAACAACTGTGGTCACATTAATTTAGGTTTTCTTTTACAGAACATGCTCAACACTATGGAAGATACAGTAATACACTATATTTTCTTGTTAGACTGTCTTTTTATGTTTCCAATGAAACATACTTAAGTACTTTTATCTATTCATGGTCTAGCCAACTTTCATTATAGTTACGGCTGCCAAACTCCACTCAGGGACCATGCTCTGAATCAAACCTTTTTTAAAACAAAAATTTTGAAAACAAATTATCCCTCTATTTATAGGTGTAGTTAGGCCACAAACTATCCTGGCAACACTGGCTGCAAGGGTATAAGTAATGCTGGGCACAGTACCAGTCTATTGCATAGGCCATAAACACACAAAACCACCATTCAAATTATGCCAGTCCAGCTTAGTCCATTTAACTTAATGCATATGTGGGAGGAAACATGAGAAAATGTACAAATTCCCCATAGACAGTGACCAGACTGGCAACAGAACCTTTTTGTTTTATTTATTTTTTTAAATAAAACTCTAAAATAGTTTAAAGGTTGAACAATGATAAATAGATGGTCACCCAAGTAGGCAACTATTTTGCATTGTATATTTGGATTGATAAACCTGTGAAATTTACACTAAGTACAATAAATATTAAATAAAGGTATTTACTATATTATGCTATTAGTGTGGCAGAATTACAATCTGTGTGTTCAAAAAAAATTCTTTACAAAATATAAATTGTTAGCATCTTGAATTTTTCCTCAATAACCATCCACTATCAAATATAAAAACAGAAAGAAATGTGAAACTTGAAGATGTAATCTCCTTGCTAAAATGTAGCTATTGTGCTAATGCTTATTGGTACTGCTATTTGTATTGTCATTATTTTTACTATTCATAAAAGCCTCTTCAGTTAGTTTTAAGAAAAAATGATTCTGACAGTATATGACTGCATTCTTAATAAAACGAAAAAAAAAAAAAAAAATAAACCAAACAAAAAAAAAAATGAAAATGTACACATTTTCCAGGACTTTGACTGCACTAGATCAAAGAATGCAATACATTGACACTTTTGATATTTACTTGGATGAGAAGATTTTACTTCACATTATTTTTAATTATCATACATTATCTTTAAATAAATTAACATGATGTTAGCCAGATATGTTTCATGTACTGAAAATATATCTTTTTTAATTTTCAATTTGTTAGGACATATAGTGGGTGTTATTGAATTTGTCGGGTACATTGTTTGTACATCAGGGTTACTGTTACCCAGCAACCCAGTTAGCAGTCGGTATTTGTTCTGAATACAGCAGATGAGTGGGTGTTCAGAAATTCCATTAAACTGTCCTTTTTAAGCGTCAAATTTGTTAGGGATTAACCAAAAAAAAAAAAACATTTACAAAGTGGGAGCAAATGTAGTGTTAATTAAAAACATTGCTGTGTTTTAATTATTTCTGGTAAAACAATGATTTTTCATGTATACTGTACTAAGGAAAACTCCAATGCCAGAACTTAGCTTTGAAATTAGAAGTACAGTACAGTGGAACCTCGGTTCATGAACGTCTCGGTACACGTACAACTCGGTTTACGACCAAAAAGTTCGCCAAACTTTTGCCTCAGTTCACGACCACACACTCGGTATACGAACAAGCCAGGTTCCCTTTCGGTTTGTACATGTTCAGTCTCTCCTTGTGCATTTCCTGTGCAGCGAGCAAGAGAGAGAGCTAGACAGTGCGACACACACACACACACACACACACACACACACACACACACACACACACACAGGCAGTGCGAGACAGAGAGATCCGTGCACACACACAGGAGCATGCCCGAGAGAGGCGCGCATGCGCGCACACACAGGAGCGCTCTAGAGAGACACACACACAGGCGCTCCAGGCTTGCAAAAGAGAGATGCATGCACACACACACAGGCGCGGGAGAGAGAGGCGGCACACACACAGGAGCGCTACACAGACACACACACAGGCGCTCCAGGCTCATGCACACACACACAGGCACGGGAGAGAGAGGCGCATGCACACACAGGAGCGCTACAGAGACACACACACAGGCGCTCCAGGCTCGCAAAAGAGAGACACGCACACACACACAGGCATGAGAGTGAGAGCCAGCGAGCGAGGGACCCATAAGGTAGAGAAGGCTTGTTTTTGTTTTTAGTTCTATTTACAGTGATCGGTTCGTAGCCTGCATTGTTGCAATGTTACTTTTCTTGGTGGTTTATTAAATTACGGATTTTTCAAATGTTCATTTTTTCCCCTGTGCTTAAAACTCATTAAAAAAAGTGTTTTTAGCGAGCGGTTCCTAGCACTATAGCGCAAACTATTGCAGTGTTTGTTTTCTCTGTTGTTCAAGGTTTTCTCAGTGTTATTCAATGTTTTTACATTTAGTTTACCATTACACTGTGCATTCTATGGTATAATTAACTATATTTGTGCTTAAAAACTAAAAAATATATATATTTACATACAGTTCGTACGGTCTGGAACGGATTAATTGTATTTACATACAATCCTATGGGAGAAATTGCTTCGAGTTTTGGAACGAATTATGGTCGTGAACCGAGGTTCCACTGTAGTTCTGAAAACATTTAAACAGAATACCGAGGCAAAATAATATAACTGAAAAATGTATAATTTGTTTTCCACAACTTTGAAAATGAAGATACTTAATCTAAGAAAGACTTAGTGATTCTATCAAATCATTTCTATTTATCACCTTTTTAAAATTTTCAGCTGACAATTTTTGCTTGAAGTTTCACATCATATAATTAAAGCAAGTGTATCAGAAGTACAAGAACCCAGTTACAGAAGCCTGCTCCTGAAAATTGCTTGGGTTCACCTATAAACAATGCTTCTTGGGCACGTATCAATTTTATATTAACCTTTCAATAATCTTTTTCTCTTACAGTATTTATAACTCACGAAACAGCACCATCTTCCTTACTGCATAATTGGTGCTCTGGACATTATGGATCCATGCTGGCACTTTGGATTGGCAAACAGTATAAATCATTGTGAAGTGCCTTTTGGCACTCTTTCACTAAAGAAATATCCAATCTGTGCAACACTGAACCCATTTTGTCAGGAAATCTCTGACTGGAAAACACTCACACCGTCAAAATTCATCACAGGATATGATCCTGTAGAACAATCCTCCCTTGGCTTTAACATTTTAAAGGGAGGAAGTAAGCCATATTCCTCAAAACCCCAAATACCAGCATGAGCGTAAGTGTTGACTATGCCACTTCAGTACAGACCAGAAGATCGTAAGTTTCACCACATCCTGATTTCTACATATATTTACTCCTGGAGATAGGTATTAAACCAAATTATATTTGTTTACTTTATAAGGACAAATTGCAGACTTTGATCAAGACAAGGCACCAAGGGTAAGTCCAACCTGAACTTAACATTAAAGGTTCATCATCAGAAAAGTAATACAGGAGTGTAACACGTAATACAGGAGTGTAACACCAAGTAGCTCTTCCCTCCTAATATTGTTTCTATAAAAAGCATAAAATACTGAACATTATTCCAAAACAGTCATCATAAAAATGCACTGAATGACAGCATATAAAACTTAAAATAATCAGATAAAATAAAACGTATACTTTTTACACTAAAATGTTTAAATAAAACTAAGATTACTGTTGATCATCTGACTGTGGACTTTATCTTTAAAATAGAAGCTAGAGGGTTGGTTTTCACAGATCATTATACATCACCATCCTTCAGAGAACTAGTACAATATCACAGGAGATCTTGAAAATTGTAAATTTATACTGATCCAAAGGCAACAGAACAAATGGCCTGAATGCTGCAGATGTCTTGCAAAGGCAATGAGTACTCTGGAAGAAAAAAGTAATTTACAATGCTGGATACTCTTAAGGGCCTTCCTATATAACAAATTCATGGAAAACAAAAATCCTTGAAATGAGGTGTCTTGAATATTGTGGTCCTTTGTAGAAGGAAAACAGTGTCATCTCCAACTACTAAAATAAGCATGTTTTTCTATTAATACTCTTTTTTCTCTAATTCATTTCAATGAATTAGGATGTCCACATTCTTCTTGTACCTAAAAACTTTGTGAAACCTTTCATTATAAAAACTTTACACTGGATCTTTACAACAATCATATTTAAAAATTGTGTAGTATTAAGAACAAAAAGGAAATATTTACTACGAAAGATTGGGCAAAATGCCCAGTTTTGGTCCCATAATGTGAAGATTTACCACTGAATGTACAAAATTAGCAGCAAAGTTAGCAGTGTCCTCAAGTGCCGTAGCATTTGCTTTACCTGGATCTGAAAAAGCAAAAGAAACCAAAGTGTATATATATATATATATATATATATATATATTTTATAAAGGTTGCAGGTTTTCTTTTGTCCCATTTACCAGCCAATTAGATTCGCTTTTGCCTTTTCAGTCAGCTTACGAACACGTCCCTTACTGGAAGTCCCAAAAGTCAAAGAAGAATCTTCAAACAGGAGTTGCCGCTGCTCTTCCTCAGAGTCTTCCTCATTGTAAAATGCTGTCCTTCGACCCTGATTTCTGGTCTTCATGGGAAATTTGACACCTTTCTCTTCACTATCATTGTTCTGCTCAATGGCTTCAACCTCAGTTCTTAATGTCTCCCCTGTAAAACCCACAGACTGCTCAGTCTGCTTTTTGCTACTTCTTGTCTGCATCTTTGGGTTCATAGCAGGTGGCATGGGAGGGGGAGATGGTAATTTTTTCATGCTTTTTGGTTTCCTTCCACGGCGTGACTTAGGTTTTTGCAAATGCCCTTGATTCATATTAACATCAAATCCAGCAGAAGACGTACCAGCCTCATCTGAAACAGAATGGTCCTTCTCTTCCTCTGTTGTACTCTGAAGTCTACTAGCACGCAAAGCCTCTAATTCTTGTTTGCTTTTGCGTCCTCGTTTCTTGCCTGGTGGCTTCACAATTGGCTCTGATTGGACAGCCTGTTCCTTATTTGCAATAGTCTCTGCTTTTGGTTTTCGGCCTCTTTTGGCAACAGAATTTGGTATATGTTTACTGTGTCCATTGAGCTGTACAATGTTCTCCATCCTCTCATTCACTCTTGAATTCACTGAAAATAAGGGCCAGAACAGTTATAATTTTATCTAGCAGAAACTCCGGAAAAACACTGTAATAAACACCTTTGGAATAGACATGCAATGGCAAAGTTAGCAAATGCATAATAACTGTTTACCTGGATAATCAAAATAATTCATATTCAAGAGAAAATCAGTGTAAAATACTGATTTACTCTTAACCATTCACATAAAATTTTTAAAAATAGACTTACTCTGTGATTGATTTAATGGCATTTTCAATTTTCGGGTTATTTTCTTTTTTCTTCCAACAGTCTCTGGAGTAGAGGAACGTCTGTTATTCTGCTGTTCACCAAAAATGCTTGGACTGGATGCAGTGCTTGGGGACTTCAGGTGCTTGTTGAGATTTTCCATTACTGAGAAATTAGATGAAAAGATTTATTGTCAATAATACTAAAGTCTTTATTTTCCAAACCTGTCTTCATCCTCCTTTATATTTAAACCAACTCTACAAGCATCCTCACTCCTTTAAATTATTCTAAGTAAAGCTGCTCTAATTATTTGCAGAGAGGGCTGAGCTGTAACCAAAGAGACGTCCCGTTCAAACTGATTAAACGTATACAGTCGGGTCCATTAAGTATTTGGACAGTGAAACAATTTTCACAATTTTGGCTCTGTACACCAGCACAATGGATTTGAAACAAAGCAGTCAAGATGTGATTTAAGTATAGACTTTCAGCTTTAATTCAAAAATACTGTATATGCCGTTTAGGAAAGACATTTTTATACATTGCCCCTATTTTCAGGGGCTCAAAAGTATTTGGACAAACTAACATAATCATAAATATTGTGATCATTTTCAATATTTGGTTGAAAATCCTCTGTAGTCAATAGACTGCCTGAAGTCTAGAATCCATGGCTATCTCCAAGTGCTGGGTTTCCACCCTAGTGATACTCTGCCGGGCCTTTACTGCAGCTTTTGCTGCTTTTTGGTTTGACTTTCTGCTATCAGTTTTACCTTCAGTAAGTGAAATGCTTGTCCAGTTGGGTTGAGGTCAGTTGACTGACTTGGCCTTTGAAGAATATTCCAATGCTTTAAGTTGAAAAGCACTTGGTTTGCTTTCACGGTATGTTTTGTCTAATTATCCATCTGTACTGTTAATCGTTGTCCTATCAGTTTTTTGGTTTGCTTTCGCATTATATTTTGGCTCATTGTCCATCTGTACTGTGATGTGTTGTTCTATCAGTTTTGCAGCATTTGGCCAAAACTCAGAAGATAGTCTGACCCTGTACACTTTAGAATTCATCCTGATGCTTCTGCCACTAAGTCATATCATCAATAAATACTAGTGACAGACCTCCACTGGTAGTCAGTCATACCCATGCCAGAACACTGTCTCCACCATGTTTTACAGTTGATGTGGTATGCATCAGATCATGAGCCATTCCTTCTCCATATTCTTCTTTTTCCGTCATTCTGGCACATATCCTTTGTCCAAAGAAAACTGTTCCAGAAGTGGATAGGCTTTTAAACATGTTTTTTGGCTAAGCCTAATCTGTCCTTCCTATGCTTGAGGCTTATTAGTGGTTTGAACTTTGTGGTAAACCATCTATATTTATAATGTTAACCACATATAATGAACTTTTCTCTTGATTGTAGACTCTGCTGAGAGGTAGACCAGTCATTGCCAAAGTGTTCTTTGTTTGTCAAAATGTTGTGCAGGGGTTTTTCTTCACCAAGCGAAGAATTCTGCAATCATCCAGCAGAGTTGACTTCCATTATTGTCCAGGCCATCTGGAGTGCATTCCTTCTTTTTAAGAATGTACCAATTGGTTGATTTGATCATTCCTTGTGTTTCTGCTATCTCTTTAATGGGTTTGTTTTGTTTTCTCAGCCTAATGATGGCCTGTTTTTACTTGCAAGGACAGCTCTTTGGACTGCATTAGAGAGTTCACAGCAACAGCTTCCAAATGCAAGTTCCACACTTAGAATCATTTCCAGACCTTTTTCATTGGTAAATAGTTGATAAAATAATGAGGGAAATGCTCACATGTGGCTATGGAATAACTTCTCAGTCAATTGTCCATAAACCTTTGAGCCCCTGAAAAGGGGGGACTATGCAGAAAAATACTGTTGTTCCTAAATGGCTTATACGATGTTTTTGTTTAACCCCTTGAATTAAAGTTGAAAGTCTATTAGTGCTGGGCGGTACACCGGTTCATACCAAAAAAACATTTTTTATTTTTGTTATGATATGGATTTTTCTTATACCGCAACGTTCGGAACGTGGTGCAGCAGGAAACTGTTTAAGGGGGGACCTTTTTCACTGCTGCACTGCTAAACACAAATGCAACGGAGTACATGCGTTAGTGGAGGAATTGAACGGTGAAAATGGACAGAGAACATTCTGAAACTGAAGCTGTAGCAAACGATAAAGTTGAACATGATGACACAGAAGAACTTTTGCAGAAAAAAAGGAGCTGTGTCTGTTGTCTGGAGATACTTTGGTTTTAAAAAGTCAGATGTGTTCAAATGTGTGAATACTGTTTCTATACTACTGGATAATACTGCAAGTCAAGTTGTACTTGTTTCATTTTTTTTTCCCCCAATACTGTGTAATGTACCTGGGTACTCTGTAATAAGTATGACGTCATGTTGAATTTATTCTTGACATTTCCACTTTAATCTCAACGCTTATGACGAGATTAAAGTCGACATGTTGACTTTATTCTCGTAACTTGTCATTAAAGTAGAACATCGTAAACTAAACTTCATCTTAAAATGAATATTTAATTTACTAGATTTTCTCAAACCCCATCATAAGTTATGTAGCACATTAAATGCTTTGTGTTAAGTGTTCCCCGAGCCATGTTAATCACTATGTGCTTCTTAAACTGACTTCCTCTTGCACTAAGAGGAGACGCAGGCAGTGATCACCACACAGAATACATTCATTTCATGATATTCCTGCTCCCTGAACATTTAAAATGCCAAGATAAATACTTGATATCATTTTCATGATGAAATGCATTAAAGCATGCATTAATCATGTGGGGCGCACGGTGGCATGGAGGTTACACTGCTGCCTTGCAGCAAGCGGGTCCCGGGTGTTCCCTGCCTTGAATTTGCATGTTTTTCTGGTGGGTTTACTCGGCATGCTTAAGTTTTTTTCGAAGTCATGTAGGATGTGGGGTTTTGTTATGCTGTATTGACCCTGCTAATGTATGCATTGCTCGTATTTACCCTGCGATGTGCTGGAGCCCTGTTCAGGATTTGCTCCAGCCTTGCACACAATGCTTGCTGGGATGGGTGCAACCCTGAATGGATGGCATAATTAAACATGTATAACAAAGATTTTTTTTAAAGTTCTGAACACTCCATGGTCTAAGTTTAAAACTAGTTTTAATTTCACAAAGACGTTTATTGTGTGGAGAAAGTAAAAGGAAAGATAGGAACTGACGGTTTGGTACATCAGACAGAGACAGCACACATGCAATAACGAAAGCTCGCTCAGAAGAACATTCATTGAATTCTGTGTTCACGTCTTCGAGCACCAGATCACGAACCCAATATTTACACAATATTTAAGTTAAACCTGTGCGATACCCATTCATACATCCAGTTTTTTGGAGCCTCGTCACACCTGCCATAAAGTTCTCTACACTGAACGTACACCTGGGGACCCCTTACTGCGAGTGAGCAGCACTACTGCGACACTTTCATGCATGTTTAATACCTGCTTTAATGCATCTCATCAAATTTATCTTGGCATTCTACATTTTCAGAGAGCAGGAATATCGTGAAGTGAATGTATTCTGTGCAGCGATCGCTGCCTGCGCCTTCTCTTAGTGCAGAGGAAGTCAATTTAAGAAGCACGTAGCGATTAACAACTGGGTCGGGGAACACTTAACACAAAGCATTTAATGTGCTATGTTAACTTATGACGGGGTTTGAGAACATCTAGTAAATTAAACATTGATTTTAGGATGAAGTTTAGTTTACGACATTCTACTTTAATGACAAAATAAACTATGTGAATAAAGTGGAAATGTCAACTTTAATCTCGACATAAACGGCAAGAATAAATCTCGACATAGTTTTTTTTTTTTCTTCACTGTGTCCATATTTATTTTTTTCTTTGCCGTGGCCCTAATATGCTTTCGTAGGGCTATACCACAAATAGCATTATAAATGCAAGTTGCAGTTTTATTATTTATGTATATAGCTTAGCTTGAAGCAAGGTCCATATTAATGCAGTTTGCCTTAATGATGGTTCAGTTGGTAAAGATGTCATCACCAAGTTCCACTTGTTTTATTTTATTTTATTTTAATTTGGTGAATACTGCGTAATGCACAGTCTTGGAAGTAACAGTATTATTACTGAAAAGTTGCACTATTATTTATTTTATTGTTTTTATTTATTAGTTTAAATATTATGCAGTTTAATGATGGTAAAGTTGTTTAAAAAGTCACTTTAATGTGTCAGTGGACAGAGATTGTTAACATTAACAAAGTGTAGTTGGTTTACAAAAAATATTTACTATTTATTCCTTTTCTAAGACATGTTCAGTGCAATACAACTTTTGACAAGTACCTCTGGATATTTTACTAAGTCTAAATGCCTCTTTGGATGGTTGAAAATATGTTGTCAAAATTTTTGTTTGTTTGCAAACTTTGTTCAATAAAAAGGCTATGTTTTGACTGCATCTGTCATGCAATATGATTCCTTCTCTTCATTAGTGCCACCCCCTTGAAAACTATCACTTTATGGGGCCATGCAAACCTGTATTAATACTTGTGTGCACATTAAAATGTTTTTTTGCACATTGTACAATTCTCATGACAGTAGAATAGGTTATTTGTAGACAGTCTACTGCAGTGAAAAATGTGGTTAACATCCACTCATGCATGGGAAAAAAAATACCGTCCAATACCATGAAACCGGTATAATTTTGAAAAATACCATGATATAGAATTTTGGTCATACCGCCCAGCACTAAAGTCTATACACTTCAATCACATACTGTAATGATTGCTTCATTTCAAATCCATTGTGTTGGTGTACAGACCCAAAATTATGAAATTTGGGTCACTGTACAAATACTTATGTACCTGAGTGTATGGTATATACCTTGAGGTTAAGCATTTCAATGTATCTATATATATATCCACACAGTATAAAAAAAAAAAAACACTAGCTATTTGCTTCCGTGAGGCTAACACATATTAAAACGAATTCTTGAATTATACCTTCAGAACACTTTTTATGTGTTCTTAATGCTGTCAGTTACTTTAGCACACAGTTTAAATAACTTTTTTCCAATTTTATTTCACAGCAAATGTTAATTATGTAAGTCTAAAATATGATGGTAACCTCAGAAAGTGAATTATGTTGTTTTAAGGCTTATTATATAAATAACCTTCATAAACCATTTTGTAAAACAGCTCTAACCAAACTATATTTTTATTTATTACTTTATTTAAAGAATTGATTTAAATAAAACTGTAAAATACATTTAAGTTAAAAGCAGTTTTCTCCTACCTGGTTTGCGATGGACACTAAGTGTTGCATTATTTTTTGAAGCAGATGATTTAGCTACAGAGGATGCTAAAGCTTGTTCTGCATCAAAAGAACTGCCAAAACGTCTGGCACTCCTTGTGCGTATTATTGCTGCAGTGTCCACAGTCTTCCCATTCAACTGAGTAGCTGGCAGTTTGGGTGTAACATTACGTAAAGTAGCTGGACGTGAGGCTGCTGGAGATTGAGATGAGGTAGAAGGCTCTGGCTTCAGGGGCACTTTCACGGACCTACGCTTCCTTTCAGGACTTAAAGAGCAATACATATTGTTAGTATATTTTTATTAGTTGCAGCAAAGCCACCAATTTCCTTATCTAACAATGCAATCATTCTCTTTTGCAGTATTAGTCACCAATAAAATTTTGAAAATGTAAAAAAGCTTTTTGAAATTATGCCCTATAGTATTGTCTGCAATCCCAGGATTGCAACTGTTGCAAAACATGAATTAACAATGCACCTAATGCAAATTCTTCGAAAAGATTCAGAGGAACCTATGAAAAATCCCAGCTGCAGGGACTGGTACATTGATTGCATAGTTATAGCATGCTTCCTAGCGTAACAAAACAAATAGTAAATAAAATCGTGCACAGTGCCTCTACCAAATGCAAAACTTAATTCTGGAAAAATAAAATCGGCAATGAAAGCATGTTAATTAAAAGAAAACTGGATATAGTTAAACTAAAGCCTTGTTAATGCTGATTTCAAGGCAAACAGAATACAATTGGGATAATGTGTTTTAGTCAATATTACGAAAATACTGTATTTCCTATTTTTTACTTAGGAAACCAGGATTGTAAGCCCAATAAAGAAAATACACTTTCTACACTTATATTAGATTTTCACTTTAAAAACATTAAATGTGCAGCTCTGCAAAAGAAATCTACAACATTTGGATGTTTGCATTATTCGTTTTGTGCAAAATTTTATAAAGTGTAAGCTAATTTAAATTGTGCTCTTGTGTTTTGAAAAATCAGAGAGAGAGTTGGGAGCATGCACGGATTACAGAAACAGATATAAAAATAAATTGTTAAATTAAATTGTGCTTTATGTAAACAAGACAACCTAAAATAATTAAGAGCTATTTTATTCCCCTCAAAGGACTAAACAGGATAAACTATTTTAAAACCTTTCTTCAAGAACACTTAGGCTATGTTCACATTGCATTTAAACGTTTCTAAATTCTGATTGTGTTAGCCTCGTATGTGACAGAGATGCAGTCTTTTCTTAGAGATTATGAACAGCAAAAAATTACATTAAATCACAATATCTAAATCCAGTACAGATACATATGATTTGCATGTGAACTGAATCTGATTACTTGAATCAGATAAATCTGGTAGGTAACTTTAGCCTAAATCAATGAAAAATAAGAAATAAAACTGAACTTTTCTAATCCTCACCAAAAGCGGTGGTCAACAACACCTTGCAGAAGCACTGAATACCACCCCTTTTGATTAAAACAATTTAACTATTTTTGGGGCTTGGGGATGGGATTTATGGAGGCGTGGTTAATGAATGTAACTTCTTTCCTTAGCATTTCCACATTATAAAAATTCAATGTATGGCTGAAAGCCCTCTTGAAAATCCTCAAATCACCTCCTTGAGACACCTTGATATATAGTTTAGCATTAGAAAGCAGTGTAAGGCCTTGCATAGTGAGTGCACAATAAAACACTGCGGAGTTGCTGACCCTAAAGTAGTACATTGAGCAATACTCTTTTTTCCAATGGAGCCCAATTGCTACAAAAATTGTGATGGGGATGGCGCACCCCAAGTGTGCACTTTAAGAGAGTTTTTGCAGACAGACGTTGATACAAATCCTCAAATATACTTTCAAAGTTCTGAAATTGTCAAACCACTAGTTTTCTTCAAAGAACATATTTTTCTAATCCTTAATAGCAGTGCAGTAAACAATACAGTATTCTGTTCAGCATTACATCTGTAAATACATCCATATAGTAGGCAGTATGGTGGCACAATGGTTTGTGCTGCTACCTCATAGTTCCTACTGTATAGGCTGGGTTTGAACTCCCAGATGGATAGCTTTTGTAAAGAGTTGGCCTATTCTATACAGGTCTGTGTGGGTTTTTCTTGAGGAACTTTAGAGTGTACCCTACAATGGACTGATGTCTCTTCCAGAGTTTGTTACTGTTTTCTGCCCAATACAACCAAAACAGTGCCCAGCACACTGTGGCCCTAAAATAGGGATCTACTAAGTGGATATTGTTGTGGAACATTTTGGGGGATTAAATAAACATCCTTTACATTTTCCTCTTCCATCTCCCTTCTTTAACTACATAATACCACAATTGGGAATATGACAAAACATTTTCCAAAATATTTCATGTCTATGTGTGTATGCAAATTAAAAACTGCACACACAAAAAATTAAATGCACCATGTTTTACCTTGATGTAGCACTACTGGAATGAGATGAGCTTCTTCTTCTTCCTCTCTTCCTTTGCCTTGTTAGCTTATTTGCTGCTTGAAATCGTTGGGCGGATTTATAGTCAGAGAGGATAACACTAATATGTTCTTCAAACAGAGCAGAAAGACGTAAGCTCATGCTGTAAATCTGTATAAAAAAAATCTACAGTTTAAAATATTACATATTTTCAGTGCTCATAAAAAACTCTTGAAGGTTTTCATTTTTATTATAAAAGACTGCACCACAGTGGATTTAATTAGGTATTTTTGACATTTTTCTACCCATTCACAGCTACCATATCCTGTCTTTCATTTGCAATCTACTCCACAATCCTGAATATGTTTTCTTTCCTACTGACATGATAATGAAAGAGGAGGAACTCAATACCACAGGTTTCTACTACTTAAACTATGTTATAAAAAATGTGACTCCATATATCACAGACAGTTGCGTTCCTCCATGCTAATGCAACTATTACTTTATATGTCATAGAAAAAGATGATTGACAAAAGTTAAAAAGAATCTTACTTTCACCCACAATTTTTTCAGATTTTACAAATGCTACTAAAACCTTTATAATACTATAGAAGCCAGCCTAGTGTTTAGTAGATAAATGCAAATGAAAGCACCTGACCATATCTGTTCATAATTTCTGTAAAATAAAAACACACACAGCTTTTCCTTACCCTTGACTTTTTGCTGGGGGTGTATGCCTTAGAATTACTAAATATGAGCCTCACATCTTTGCAAAGGTCTGTTGGTGATTCATAATTTCCACAATTAAGTTTGTTTCTTACTGTACCAAAATCCATTGGAGTGTCAATGATGTCCCTATAATCCTAAAATACAGAAAACAGGAATAATACTCATGCATCATTATCAACAAAATATATATAAAAGTTTTGATTATGTCAAAACATGCATTTATTTTCTGAAACCAAAATGATTTTTATCAAACAAGATTAGCTTTCCACATGACGTAGCTGTATCATGTTAGACTGGTATTATGTTGTTTAATCTTTGGTTGGAATCAAAGGCAATGTCTACATACTACAGACTTAACTGACTAAAATAAATGATATCATATATTAAATCCTCTTTAAAAACAAATCATTTTATTTTTTTTGTTAGAACTGTCATAATCATACCGGATATTCTTCCAAGTCAACTGGTTGCCTAAATGGTTCAGAATCCTCACATTGAAATATTAAATCAAGCAATTCTTTGCACTGTGTCTTCCAAGCATTGATGTCATACGGCTGGGCTTTGTTTCGTAGTTTTCTTATAGGTTTATGTTCCTGAAATAATCAAAGAGCAAAATTCACAATGAGAAATGTCATCATCCTGAAGTTATGTTTTTATAATATTATGCAGTAATAAATGCCCTGAGAATGTGAAGAATAATGTTCAAAGCTGGTAAAGGCTAACTGTAAAACTATATGATGCTGTAGTGATGAGTTGCACCCTCCAAATGAAATGTCAAATGTCTGATATCACAATTACTATAAACCAATGAAATAGTGGAAGTGTCAAAGTATTTGGACCACTCCAATATTCTGCATGGAGCATATTTTTGACATTAAATGTTTTTACTTTACCCCAAAATGGGGTGACGCCCCACCCAGGGCTGTTTCCTGTCTTCAGCCAAGCGCTGCTGGGATAGGCTCCGTGACCCTAAATTTGATTCAGTGAATTTTAGGAATGTTATCTTGTCAAATCTTCAATCCAAACCTATTATTAGATGCAAAGTATAAACATATGCACAAAATTGTATTTTTTAAAAATATATAAATTACACATGCCCCAAAACCTTGTAAAAAAAAAAATCCCTTCTCCACTCAATAAGATGGGACACAAACTTTATTAGCAATAAATTCAACCAAACCTCAGTGTCTCAAAGGCCTGTGGAAGAATGTGACGCAACAGGACACTGAAATGTGGATGAATGTGTAGTTTTAAACCCAAACAAAAAATATGAAATACTTCACATAAAAAAATAAATAAAAATACTTTTGACAGTTAATGATTTCTGAGTATTTTTATAGAACGCTGTGCAAGACTAAAAATGTGTGCACTTTTATTTGTAATAATCAAAGACAAAATGAAACAACTGTATAGGATCACATTAGGCCACATTACTTATTTCAATTATGGCTTTTTCACCTTGTATTTCACTCAAAACTCTAGAAATATGTAATAATACTGTATGTACAGGGTGGTCCAGATCTAATTATGTAATTATGCAATTTTCATTACGCTATAGCTTAAGTTTATTACATACAGAATTCACAAAAAATTATTTTTGTTGCCGATAGATGGCAGCACCTGCTCTGCATTCGTTTACTGCAAGATATTTCGAACAATTCTTTTGTCTTGCATTGTTTTCCTGCACTGTATTAAAAGTTGCATAGTTAGATCTGGACCACCTTATATTCCCTAGCCTCATTAAGGGTGTTGTGCTGCATTGAACTCACAAAAAGAAAAGCGGAAACTTCGCATTTTCATGGACTACTTAACAGCAGATTTAACTTTAATGCACCATAAAGATCCACATATTTTTTCTAGTATGGGGCACTAGTAACACTCTCTGTACTAGTAAATAGACTACAAACAAAAAACTCCATTTATTTTTAGCAAATATACCAAGGTGTTAGTTACATGAAATACAGAAACTGCATAAATGTATCTTGTTGTCAAAGAATTCATTTTTGCAGATCTTCTAAATAATTAAGTTATTACTGCATAATCGATCCATCCACCCATTTTTCAAAACTGCTTATCCTGAACAGGGTCATGGGAAAGCTGGAACCTACCCAAGCAAGCACAGAGTGCAAGACAGGAACAACCCTGGGTGGAGTACCAGATGATCACAGAGTGAACACACTCACACAAACACATAGCTTGCATGTCTTTGGATTGCAGGAGAAAACCCATACGGATACAGGGAGAACAAGCAAATTCCACAAACTGAACTCTTGGGACACAAATATGTTTTATGACTTCCCCCACTTGTATGTAATGTCTATGTCAACATCTCTGCCATAACATGTCAATGCTCATTATCCATCAGTGTCCTTTACATTACTATAGATGTCCATGGCTGCACTTGGGAAACATTATTTCTTTCATTTTATTTTTCAGACACAAAAAAGGCCATAGTTGTATTGAGGAACAGACAGATCAAGCTGTTGTGCTTTTAGGGAAATATCAAAAGTGTAGATTTCTATTGAGTATGCGCCGTACAGTTTCATTTTCAGCAGTTTAATAAATCAGACTAAGATGCTACCCAAAAATTAAAAGTCACAGGCACTTGCCAAATCTTACTCTAGTTGTCACCCACATTCTCACAAATGCTGCTGACCGGAATAAGCCCAAGTCATTCTATAGTTTCCAAATGTTCAGAGCTCGGTGTCATTTGTGTGTGCAGTCAGTTCTCCTGGCTAATGACTCCCATGACAGCTAATGATAACAAGTTATTACAAAGAAAAGGAGACACATAATCATGTCAAAAATTAAATAGAACTAATCAGGATATTCTCAAACAGATTCTAAGAAATAACAAAAATAATTGCAGTCAAAGTGCACAGAGTAATAAAGTATAGCGGCCTTATGCCTGTACAAAAGGAAACTTGACATGAATGTGTATTTTGTACAGAGGGAAGAAAAAAAATAAAACATATTTCAAAGAAGGCAGCTGGTCTCAATTGAGACCAGAAAATATATTTCTAGAGACCAATGGCCAAATCTGAGACAAGTCTGAATATAAACACCCCCCAAGTCCAAGACAACAGAAAAAATGTCTCTCGAGTTGAAAGTAGTTCAAGGCTGGATTTGAGTACTACAGCCCTAGAATTAGCATTATACTACTGTCTCATTTGTCATAAACAGTATGTAGGATGGAGTCAATCAAAACTTAAGTCCACTTTTTGCAATAGTCCCTTGTGGTTGATGCCTGTTGTACCTAGCTTATTCCACAAATATTACCGATTATTTTAGATGCCAAAATTATTGTTAATATAAAATTATTTTGAAAGACAAATGGAAAGACCACATCAGAAAACTTACAGGTTTAGTACATACATGACATTTGGAATGGTTTGTTTATTTCATTTGGCTATTTTTGGTTCACTTGTCCTATTGAAGAGAAGAATTCCACCACAGCATGATGTTTTCTGTTGCTGCTGCTACGGCAGTGTTATCCCTGTGTTTCTAGTTCTGGACAAAACCTTCATTTTCCTTCATCTAGTCGCAAGACGTTTTTTGTGGACTGAGCTGGTTCATTCTTGTGCATTAAGACAAACTCCAGAGAAGGTTTAAATTATTCTTTATTATTCTATTTGTTTCTTTGTTCCACCTTCTTATCACAATAAGCCTTTTGCAGACCTCTTAGTGAATTGGTAGTTCGTTGAGAGTAGAATAAAAGTGCACTTTACAGATCAAAATAACTTTTAGATTCTTAGTGCCATTCAGATGCTTAATTTTGATGAATGAACTACCTTTTATAGGGAGTGTCTGGTCAGATTTATGCAGCCGTCATTTTCTGACGATTGCCCTCCAAAAGCTTAGAAGGGAATTCAGGAACTCAGTTTCAGTTTTCTTCTCTTTTTCAAATGTCAATTAGCCTTCATTTTCATATCATTCACACATTTTCTCCAATGCCACTGAGTAAGTAATGATTTCTTAACATATTTCACTTTTTATCTAAGCAATGCAACTGTCATTTTAATGCTACCAAACAGATGCCAATGGTAAGGGATTTAATGCTATATTAAACTATTTTTTTATATGTAAAACCTTATAGCTAACATAAAAAATGGATACAAATACTTATGAAAGCAGCATACTGTATATACTGTACCTGCTGACCAATATGTCTCTTTGGTTGGAAAAAAATAGACTAGAACAAGACATGGAGTTATTATTTACAATGCAGCAGTATTTAAAATCTTTCAAGGGGTCCAAATCCGTATACAATTAAAAATTCCTGAAAATGAGATAGCAATACCTTCTTTTTCTTAGCTGAAGTGCCCGGAGCATCAGTATCATCATCTTCATCCTAAAGAGAAAAATTAATGATAATCATAATTCTATTTTTGAGCACAAGAATACATGTTTAACCTTTCTTCATGCTAAAACCTAAGCTTCAATTACAATAAGAATGGTGTTTATGAATCTTAATAATCATAATGGTCTTAACTGCATATTGTAAAAATGAAACCTAAGTAAGATTTTTTTTTTCACAATGTTCCTGAATAAATATAACATTGAACCTAAGAAATCATTCCTTATTTCTTGCAATATTACAAATACTGATTTACCATACATGCATACAAATTATACGTACAGTTGCACTGGAGTAATGTAATTTTTCACATCAGCAAATACTAATTTCATTGTTATGCATGAAATTAGGAAATGTTTAGAATAGTACTTGTTTAAAATTAACATACTCATACAAGTCAAGCCACTTAGTTTATCAGATAAACTCGAGCCCTACCTCTTCTTCAGAGTCTGAGAAGGTTTTCTTTTTCATGTTACGGTAGAGTGGAATGATATCAGTGCAGCTTTGGTCTCTAATTAAAAAAAAAAGTTATCTGAGGAAAAGGAGAATTCTAATTCCAACTAAGCATATACATATAACTTAAATAAGAAAAAAAATTAAAAGCTAAAACAAGCAATTCAGTTTACATTTATTTACGTTAAACCTTCGGTTTTGGGAAAGAATGAAAAACAATTAACAGCCCAATAAATAACTTTACTATATGATCTGTTATCAGCAAACCTCCTATGAAGAACAAAAAATTTGGACAGCGTTTTCCCTTGCCCGGACGCGAATCACTGGAACCCCCCCTTTGGAGCTAGGCCTGATGGCTCGATGGCGAGCGCCTGGTGGCCGGGCCTGCACCCATGGGGCTCGGCAGGGCACAGCCCGAAGAGGCAACGTGGGTCCCCCTTCCCATGGGCTCACCACCTATGGGAGTGGCCAAGGAGGTCGGGTGCAGTATGAGTTGGGTGGTGGCCAAAGGCGGGGACCTTGGCGGTCCGATCCTCAGCTACAGAAGCTGGCTCTTGGGATGTGAAATGTCACCTCTCTGAAGGGGAAGGAGCCTGAGCTAGTCTGCGAGGTCCCGGCTAGATATAGTCGGGCTCACCTCGAAGCACAGACTGGACTCTGGAACCAATCTCCTTGAGAGGGGCTGGACTCTCTACCACTTTGGAGTTGCCTCCGGTGAGAGGCACCGAGCGGGTGTGGGCATACTTATTGCCCCCCCGGCCTGGAGTCTGTTCATTGGGGTTTACCCCGGTGGACGAGAGGGTAGCCTCCCTCCATCTTCAGGTGGGGGGGACGGGTCCTAACTACTGTTTGTGCGTATGCGCCGAACAGCAGTTTGGAGTACCCACCCTTTTTGGAGTCCCTAGAGGGGGTGCTAGAGGGCATACCTTCTGGGGACTCCCTTGTTCTGCTGGAAGACTTCAATGCTCACGTGGGCAATGACAGTGAGATCTGGAAGGGCATGATTGGGAGGAATGGCCCCCCCGATCTGAACCCGAGCGCTGTTTTGTTATTGGACTTCTGTACTCGTCACGGATTGTCCATAACAAACACCATGTTTAAGTATAGGGGTGTTCATACATGTGCACTTGGCACCAGAACACCCTAGGCCTCAGTTCGATGATCGACTTTGTGGTCGTGTCGTCAGACTTGTGGCCACATGTCTTGGACACTCGGGTGAAGAGAGGGGTGGAGCTGTCAACTGATCACCACCTGGTGGTGAGTAGGCTTCGATGGTGGGGGAGGATGCTGGTCAGGCCTGGTAGACCCAAACGTGTTGTGAGGGTACGCTGGGAATGTCTGGCAGAGTCCCCTGTCAGGAGTAGCTTCAACTCCCACCTCTGGCAGAACTTCGACCATGTCCCGAGGGAGGTGGGGGACATTGAGTCTGAATGGGCCATGTTCCGTGCCTCTATTGTTGAGGCGGCTGACCGGAGCTGTGGCTGTAAGGTGGTTGGTGCCTGTCGTGGTAGCAATCCCCGAACCCATTGGTGGATGTCGTCAAGCTGAGGAAGGAGTCCTACAGGACCATTTTGTCCTGTGGGACTCTGGGTGCAGCTAATAGGTACTGGGAGGCCAAGCGGAATACGGCTTTGGTGGTAGCTGAGGCAAAAACTCGGGCGTGGGAGGAGTTTGGGGAGGCCATGGAGAACGACTTTCAGACGGCTTTGAGGAGATTCTGGTCCACCATCCGGCGTCTCAGGATGGGGAAGCAGTGCAGTGTCAACACTGTATATGGTGGGGATGATGCGCTGCTGACCTCGACTTGGGACATTGTGGGTCGGTGGGGGGAGTACTTTGAAGACCTCCTCAATCTCACTAACATGCCTTCCAATGAGGAAACAGAGTCTGGGGACTCGGAGGTAGGCTCCCCCATCTCTGGGACTGAGGTCACCGAGGTGGTCAAAAAAACTCCTTGGTGGCAGGGCCCTGGGGGTGGATGCGATACGCCCGGAGTTCCTCAAGGCTCTGGATGTTGTAGGACTGTCTTGATTGACACACCTCTGCAACATCACATGGACATCAGGGACAGTGCCTCTGGATTGGCAGACCGGGGTGGTGGTCCCCCTCTTTAAGAAGGGGGACCAGAGAGTGTGTTCCAACTACAGAGGGATCACACTCCTCAGCCTCCCTGGAAAAGTCTATTCGGGGCTGCTTTTTGCAGATGATGTTGTCCTGTTTGCTTCATCAGGCCATGATCTTCAGCTCTCTCCGGATCGGTTTGCAGTGGAGTGTGAAGCGGCTGGGATGGGAATCAGCACCTCTAAATCTGAGACCATGGTCCTCAGCCGGAAAAGGGTGGAGTGCCCTCTCAGGGTTGGGAGCGAGATCCTACCCCAAACGGAGGAGTTCAAGTATCTCGGGGTCTTGTTCACGAGTGAGGGAAGAATGGAGCATGAGATCAACAGGCGGATTGGTGCGGCGTCCACAGTGATGCGGGCTCTGCATCATTCTGTCGTGGTGAAAAAGGAGCTGAGCCGTAAGGCAAAGCTCTCAATTTACCAGTCGATCTATGTTCCTACCCTCACCTATGGTCATGAGCTATGGGTAGTGACCGAAAGAACGAGATCACAAATACAAGCGGCTGAAATGAGTTTCCTCTGCAGGGTGTCTGAGCTTTCCCTTAAAGATAGGGTGAGAAGCTCAGTCATCCAGGAGGGGCTCAGAGTAGAGCCGCTGCTCCTCTGCATTGAGAGGAGTCAAATGAGGTGGCTTGGGCATCTGATCAGGATGCCTCCTGGACGCCTCCCTGGTGAGGTGTTCCGGGCACGTCTAACCAGGAGGAGGCCCCGGGAAAGATCCAGGACACGGTGGAGGGACTATGTCTCTTGGCTGGCCTGGGAACGCCTCGGGATTCCCCCGGAAGAGCTAGAAGAAGTGGCCGGGGAGAGGGAAGTCTGGGTATCTCTGCTCAAGCTGCTGCCCCCACGACCCAATCTCGGATAAGCGGAAGAGGATGGATGGATGGATATGATCTGTTATATACACTTAAACATATTCAAACAAACTGTAACACAAGATACACAACAGCTTCCAATCCTGTCCAGCATCTTACAAACTTTTTGATGGCACGACCTAGTAAACCAAGTAGTGTCTCAGTATGCTGCTGCCGTCTATTGACTAATAGTATAACTTTATTTTTTGATCATTATGAATTGTGTTTTCATTTCATCGCTGCTAGATAGTACTAGAATTTTCTGGAACTTTGACAGCAGCCTTATATTAACAGGAAATCCTGAGTTGTAAGTGTACTTGTGAGATCATAAATACACCCAACTAATTGGAAAGTACCCTAAGTTCTTGTCTATAAGCCGCGGCTTATCTAAGGAAAAAAGTTTTGAAAATGAAAAAATAGAATATCGGCTTATACATAAATCCGGTTTATACAGTAATCCCTCCTCCATCGCGGGGGTTGCGTTCCAGAGCCACCCGCGAAATAAGAAAATCCGCGAAGTAGAAACCATATGTTTATATGGTTATTTTTATATTGTCATGCTTGGGTCACAGATTTGCGCAGAAACACAGGAGGTTGTAGAGAGACAGGAACGTTATTCAAACACTGCAAACAAACATTTGTCTCTTTTTCAAAAGTTTAAACTGTGCTCCATGATAAGACAGAGATGACAGTTCTGTCTCACAATTAAAAGAGTGCAAACATATCTTCCTCTTCAAAGGTGTGTGTGTCAGGAGCACAGAATGTCACATAGATAGAGAAAACAATCTCTAGCAAACAAATCAGTGGTGCTGTTTGGCTTTTAGGTATGCGAAGCACCGCGGCACAAAGCTGTTGAAGGCGGCAGCTCACACCCCCTCCGTCAGGAGCAGGAAGAGAGAGAGAGAGAGAGAGACAGAGACAGAGTTTGTTTTTCAGTCAAAAATCAATACGTGCCCTTCGAGCTTTTAAGTATGCGAAGCACTGTGCAGCATGTCTTTTCAGAAATCAGCTTTACAAAAGATAGCAACGTGAAGATAATCTTTCAGCATTTTTAGACGAGCGTCCGTATCGTCTAGGTGTGCGAACAGCCCCCCTGCTCAATCCCCATACGTCAGGATCACAGATAGTCAGCGCAAGAGTGAGAAAAAAGTAAGCAATCTAGCTTCTCAGCCATCTGCCAATAGCGTCCCTTGTATGAAATCAACTGGGCAAACCAACTGAGGAAGCATGTACCAGAAATTAAAAGACCCATTGTCCGCAGAAATCCGCGAACCAGCAAAAAATCCGCGATATACATTTAAATATGCTTACATATAAAATCACAATTTAAATGACCGCTACGCGCGCGTGTTGACTCGGCGACGCCCAGAGCAGAAAGAACGCGCTCTGGCCGCTCCAACCGCGCCATGCGGGGAGTGAGAGAGACGCCAATATCTCACACTCTCTCCCCCCTTAAAGAAATTAAATGGGTGCGAGTGAGACCACTGACCTCCCTCCCTTCTATTAGTTATAGTACGTTCGGCTTATCCATGAGTCCGGCTTATCTATGATACGATTTTATTTTAAAAATTCGTATGATTTTTGGTCTCCGGCTTATACATGAGTCCGGCTTATAGACAAGAACCTAGGGTAGTACTTTGATGGTGGAAAAGTTTTTGAAAAGACAGTGGGTGGAACCTACTTTTGGAAATAATCAGGATAAAAAGAAAAATAGGCAGCACAGCAAAGAATATCTCAAATATAGTTTAACCATTATTTCAAAAAATTAACCGCAGTGTGTTGTTTGTAGTGAAGTGTTATCACAAGAAAGTTTGAAGCTGTCAAAGTTATTTCAACATCTAAAAACAAAACATCTAAACGAAAAAGACAAGACTTTGGAATTCTTTGAAAGAAAACTAAAAAAATCTTCAAAAAGAGTAAGCAAATTTTACTCTATTACAATGTTAATGAAAATGTGTCATTAGCAAGTTATCGAACCATAAGCCACATACAATTGCTGAAAATCTTAGTTTACCGGCAGCTGTTGACACAGTCTAAATAATTATTGGAGAAAAACAGAAATGGACAGCTCAAGACTATACCTTATATTGCAAATTCTTCATAGATGATCACGAATATAAGTTATTCAAAAAATTAAAAGAAGCACATTCTTCTCTCTGCAAATGGATGAATCTACAAATATTTCTGTGTACAACTTGTAGTCTTCATACAATATGATTTGGAGAATGCCACTACGGAGGGTATACTGTTTTGCAAACTGCTAGAAACTAACACTATTGCAAAGTGTTCGTTAGATACTTTTATGCAGAGCACAAATTATTACAATATTGACTGTAGAAAATGCATTACTATTTGCTCTGATGGTGCCAAAGGAATGACAGTGCCGAAGACTCATTGTTAAACTGAAAAAGACCATACCCATTGCTATATGGTGTCACTGATTTCTACATCGCAAATCTCTTTCAGCAAAATCATTAGCCTCTGACCTGAACTACATTTTAAAAACTGTCATCAATGTAGTAAACTCTATTAAAGGATTTAAGGATTGTATCTTCCAAAAAAATGTGAAGAAATAGGTTCATTATACAAAAATCGTTATTATCACCAGAAGATGGCTATGAAGAGAAAATGTGTTAACAAGAGAACTTTTGATGTACCTGCAGGAAGAAAAATGAAATATGCAAAGTCTTGTAATCTACTTGACTTCTTAAAGTGTTATTTCATTAAATAGATAGTTTTTTCTACATTCTGTGAAAAACGCTCACTACCCCACACTTTGGGAAATACTGTTCTAATAATTTTGGCAATTGTCAGGGTAAACAACGAAAGGGGCAACATACAGTGGTAAAATTAATTCACACACAAATTTATGTCACTGTATATATTATTGTGTTTAGGGACACAAATTTATGTTTTCTTCCATCAGCCGACTTGGGCAGGCAAAATTGATGTGAGGTTACACAATGAGCCATAAAGCTCTTAATTTATGTCAGTAAATGTGGATAATTTATTATCACCTGTTATTTACAGTTAATTCCTCATGCCATGCAAAAAAAACAAAAAAAAAAAAAACAAAAAGCTGCTTATTATTCTGCTACTTCATTTTCCTATTTACTCTATTTGTCGATTATCAAACCTGCCTAACTCAGTTTGCAGTTTTGAGAGCCAGAGCCTATAACAGAAGCATCAGGCACAGGCTAGGAATCACTCAAATGCCACACTTATACACATAGACATGCTATCTTATATTGGTATCATCCATGAACATTAATTGTTCTGCAGTGGGCTGGCGCCCTGCCCAGGGTTTGTTTCCTGCCTTGCACCCTGTGTTGGCTGGGATTGGCTCCAGCAGACCCCCGTGACCCTGTAGTTAGGATATAGCGGGTTGGATAATGGATGGATGGATGGACATTCATTTTTAAGGAAATAAGAGGAAGAACTAAGAGATAATCTTCATTTTCAATATTATTTTAAATCCTTAAACATATAAGAGTATGATATGATCTAGGAGGCAATCATTTCATTATGCAAGTACATAAAAAGCTTTAAATTTGAGATCATTCAGTCTATCAAGATCATTTGCTTAGGTACCAACTAAATTGTCCCAATATCTAATCCCAGTACTTTTTAAAATCTATCAAGGCTTCAGCTTCATTTACACGGCTAGGTAAGTTGTTACAGATTCTCATAATGCTTTGTATGATGTGGATTCTGTATTGTATTCAATTAATTTCCTATTGTGTCCTCAAGTATGTGATTTACTATTTAACTAAAGAAATCTTCTGTATTAACTCTATCAGTGCCTTTGAAAATTTTGAAAACCTGGATTAGATTCCAAGATTGCAATTACTCATTTAGTAATTTCAATTGTGCGCAATCTTTACAGATTGTTTGTTGGCATTGAAATGAGAATCTTATTCTGTTTCCTTAAATTAAAAAAAACTCCTTCACTACACTATCTGTACATGTATGTTATTCCTGTATATCACAAGTATAAATAACTTACTTGATAAACTGCAGCATTAGGTCTGAAACAAACTTGGCTGTTTTTACTATAGGGGTTCCTGGCTCATTGAAAGTCTGTGCGTTGTGTTCAATATATCGGACTTCCCACATTAAAGACAGCATACGCCTGTTATCAAAAAAATGATATTTTCAAATTAATCAAGTAAAAATGATATAAGGTAGTCATTATGATAACATGAATAACTGATGCATACAAAGTACATTAGACAGAGTTTTCTGTGGACTTACCTGTAAAATCTATTTTCCAGTCTTTCTTTTATTGTACTAAGGTCAGTGAGGTATGCCACTACAGTGCAGTATGTAGGATATGCCAAAAGATCCACAGGAGAAACAAATGGAGCTGCAATATCTATTAACACAAATCCATAAAACATGTTAACAAAGCAGGTATTCTAAAGGTACAAATCTAATTAGTTTTACCTCATGAAACCTTACACATACAAGTATGTGTTTAAGTTGTAATGCTAAAGTGAACCTATTGCACTAATCTAGGAAAAAAACATTTGGTCTGTGTTTGATATAAAACTCAGAGATACACATTATAGTACTTTTTCTTTTAAATTAATCTAATTAAAAGAGTATGTAATTATTCACACACTAATTCTGTTATACAACAAAAATCCTATGGTCACACTTTAGATATTCATTTAAAATAAGCTATAAAAAAATCTATGAAAACTTTAACTGTGCTATTAAAAATAATAAAATTATTAAAACTAAAATGACTCTTGAAATATGTTACTGTCATTTGTCATTGTTTTACACTATAATAAAAAATAAGGCTTATAAAATGTTTTACAGCAAACAGAGTTTTAAAGTTGGTTACAACAGATACTTAAATTGAAATTTTACCGAAGTCCGTTAGTTAGAAAATCATATTAAGTTATTGGTTAATAATCAGCTATAAAACAGCCAAGGTAACATGAATTTGAAAAGACAACACAATCATGAAATATAATAATTTTGGAGAGAAGTGATGAAAATCTGAGTACCTAGTGTCATTAATTGGTTGATTCCTACAATGATCCTTTCACATTCCTGATCTCTAGTTCGGGAACCCCATTCTCCTTCTAATGGTTTATACAGTAGCTGCCGGTGCTCCTCTTCAGTTAGTGGTACACTCAAACCCAATTCATCTGGAAAAACCGCTGAGTATGAAGGAGAAGAACAAATGATTGTAGTTTTACTACCATCCAACATACAAAAAAACACAACACAAATAAAAATAAACATACTATGTGTGTTTATAGCCACAAAAGCTTTGCTGGACTATATTAATGCGGATGCTTCTCAGATTTACACAGGCATTTGACACTATACCATGTCAAAAAAAAAAAAAAGGAATGCAAAATAGGTTTCATATCTGTTCCACTTACGACTGTAAATTGAGAGCCATACATTATGCTTTCCACTAAAATTTCACAACAGGGAAAGGGTCATTGTAACCTTGGGATGCTATAACTGCTGCTACTGCACATCCAAAAAGATGGTGTATTTTTTGGCTTATACAAATCAGACAGTTTGATTCAGATACCTTTAAGTAAAAGCTGTTCAATTTTTGATATGGTATTAATGCAAAATATTTTTTAAAAATGTATCATGTCCTACCATCATTGGGAATTATTTCCATATCCCAAGGACTCATTTTTTCTGTATCTCCATTGTCCCAACTAGAAAACATTTAAAGACAAAAAGTCAAGTACCTTGGCCATTTAAATTAATACAGAATATAAAGAGTGTATTTCAATACTCAATATAGATCTAAATTTTCTCTATTATACACAATTTGTATAAAGTAACTATTTAAACATCCTTCATCTTCAAATACTCTTTGCATGTAAAATCACAAACAAAACAATGAATATTTGGAAGACACCTACCAGACATTGTAACACTGGAATAAACTATCTGGATACTGAGACTGGAATGGTTCTTGGCTTTCAATTGTTCCAAACCACCAGGCATCATCAATCACAGACCGGAAGCGATCCCCTTAAATTATTAATTAAAAAGGTTTTTGTTTTTAAATGGAAAACTTAACTTAAAAGTAAATAAATTAACATCTATCAGGCCAGTTCTTCATTTAGACTTACAATACAGTGAGATCCGTATATTAAAGCAATGAAATGCACATATTTCTTCCACATCAGACTTTGACTTCCATGTTATAAATACATTTTTGAACTGTTATAATCAAGAACGAATAGTCAACTAGATAAAATGAAAATGTGTACATACTCTAGACTTACTGAAACATCAATTTTATATTGAATTTGTACATTTTATAATAGAAATTTTGGGGGATCCACAAAAAATGTTCTCCTTTATGAATTGTGGGTATAGTGGATCTGCATCAGAATCTATAACAAATATTCTTTTATCAATGTTACTGAGGCCTCAAAGCTTGTACAGTTTTTAGTGTAGATCTGCTGTGGCAACCCCTAACGGGAGCAGCCGAAAGAAGAAGAAAACCTCAAAGGTTATACAGTATTTAGTGTAGTGCCAGATTACTTCAACAGTGCTTTTGTTACAATGCTTTTGTGACCACTGGGGAGCAACTATTGATAAGGAGGACCTTAAATTACTCAATTCTTTAATAATTTTAATCATACATAAGTTGATATTGCTGACAGTGGCTGTAAATGTTGTAATGAACACCACCTTTCAAACGGATTCCATTTAATGTAATTTAATCAGTGTGCAGAAGTTTTCACCTATTTCCACGTGAAATTCAAAAGGTTGCCTAGAAATGCTTGTGTTAGCATTTGTGCTCATTCAAAAGGTGTGTCACTGGCTTGAGCTATGAGTAAATGGTGTAATTACCCTCTTCTTGTGACAGGAAGTTTGCATCAGCAATATGATGTGTGATCATTACTTCACAAGCACTGTGAGCTGTAGATACCATAAAGACTTTAGGGAATCTGGCACTATTATAATTTGTCATGCCTGTTCTCTATATGCTTTTCATGGGCATTATAATAGACAGTACAGGCCTTTTTTCTCAATTTTACTGAGTAAACATTTACAATATACACTTCTGTACTTGCTGTTCTTTACAGGAACAGAGACATTATAGCAGTATTCAAGTTATCCACCAAGCCTATAAGTGATGAAACCCTCACTCATAAGTACTAATATTACTACATTCTAGTTTAAATGTCCATTTACATAAGAGTGGATTTCTGGATTTCAGAACAGTTGTATGGCCAATGGATGAAGTTTAACTTATACACCACAATGAAAGATATCATAATTCTCTTAGTACTTACTAGGGGGCTGTGCCCCCTGCTTGCTTCGCTTGACAACCCCCAGGTTTGGTCCTGTGGAAATACAATTTAAAGTGGTTTGTTTTTCATGGGAATTGTCACATATGCATTATGTTCACTTTTGATAATGCAACGTAAACCTGGCCGTGAGTGAATATCATTTCAATAAAACTAAGACTTTCCGATAAAACAATCTACTTATGAAAGTGTGAATATCCAGAGCCGATGTAGCAGGTGGCATTGTTCTCAAGAAGCTGCGGATTTCTGGCCATTGTGGATTGCACATCATTGTAAGAAATAAATCTGGCCAACCGATAGTTCTGGATATTGCGATTGCATCATGATATACAGTTAGGTCCATAAATATTTGGACAGAGACAACTTTTTTCTAATTTTGGTTCTGTACATTACCACAATGAATTTTAAATGAAACAACTCAGATGCAGTTGAAGTGCAGGCTTTCAGCTTTAATTCAGTGGGGTGAACAAAACGATTGCATAAAAATGTGAGGCAACAAAAGCCTTTTTTTTTTTAACACAATCCCTTCATTTCAGGGGCTCAAAAGTAATTGGACAAATTAAATAACTGGAAATAAAATGTTCATTTCTAATACTTGGTTGAAAACCCTTTGCTGGCAATGACAGCCTGAAGTCTTGAACTCATGGACATCACCAGATGCTGGGTTTCCTCCTTTTTAATGCTCTGCCAGGCCTTTACTGCAGCGGCTTTCAGTTGCTGTTTGTTTGTGGGCCTTTCTGTCTGACGTTTAGTCTTCAACAAGTGAAATGCATGCTCAATTGGGTTAAGATCAGGGGACTGACTTGGCCATTCAAGAATTTTCCACTTCTTTGCTTTAATAAACTCCTGGGTTGCTTTGGCTGTATGTTTTGGGTCATTGTCCATCTGTATCATGAAACGCCGCCCAATCAATTTGACTGCAGTTAGCTGGATTTGAGCAGACAGTATGTCTTTGAACACCTCAGAATTCATTCGGCTGCTTCTGTCCTTTGTCACATCATCAATAAACACTAGTGTCCCAGTGCCACTGGCAGCCATGTACGCCCAAGCCGTCAAACTGCTCCACCGTGTTTTACAGATGATGTGGCATGCTTTGGATAATGAGCTGTTCCACGCCTTCTCCATACTTTTTTCTTGTCATCATTCTGATAGAGGTTGATCTTGGTTTCATCTGTTCAAAGAATGTTTTTCCAGAACTGTGCTGGATTTTTTAGATGTTCTTTAGCAAAGTCCAATCTAGCCTTTCTATTCTTGAGGCTTATGAGTGGCTTGCACCTTGCAGTGCACCCTCTGTATTTACTTTCAGGCAGTCTTCTCTTTATGGTACACTTGGATATCAATACGCCTACCCCCTGGAGAGTGTTGTTCACTTGGTTGGCTGTTGTGAAGGGGTTTCTCTTCACCATGGAAATGATTCTGCGATCATCCACCACTGTTGTCTTCCGTGGACGTCCAGGTCTTTTTGCGTTGCCGAGTTCACCAGTGCTTGCTTTCTTTCTCAGGATGTACCAAACTGTAGATTTTGCCACTCGTAATATTGTAGAAATTTCTCGGATGGGTTTTTTCTGTTTTCGCAGCTTAAGGATGGCTTCTTTCACCTGCACGAAGAGCTCCTTTCACCGCATGTTGTCTGTTCACAGCACAATCTTCCACATGCAAGCACCGCACCTCAAATCAACTCCAGGCCTTTAATCTGCTTAATTGATAATGACATAACGACGGACTTGCCCACACCTGCCCATGAAATAGCCTTTGAGTCAATTGTCCAATTACTTTTGAGCCCCCGAAATGAAGGGATTGTGTTAAAAAATGCTTTAGTTGCCTCACATTTTTATGCAATCATTTTGTTCACCCCACTGAATTAAAGCTGAAAGTCTGCACTTCAACTGCATCTGAGTTGTTTCATTTAAAATTCATTGTGGTAATGTACAGAACCAAAATTAGAAAAAAGTTGTCTCTGTCCAAATATTTATGGACCTAACTGTAACTGTTGCAATGCTCTTGGACCACCTTGATATGATGATGGTAATATTACTGCTGTACCTATTTTGAATTTGTGTGAACTATTGATATTTGAATTTTGAACGTGATCAATGAGACCTTGCATATGTTCCATTCTAAGTTTAGCTTGATTCGATTTCACAAAGAAGAGACGATTAGCTGCGACTTTTACATACGCATTAATAATGTAACGATGCGATAGACGTTGAGATGATAGAAGTGGGTTAAATACATGGGAACGTATTGCTAATTTTGATCCGAAATATTGTGTGGGTGTTATTTGTTTTGCTGAATGCGTTTGTTTCATATTGTACGACCATCCTGTTTCGCCATCTGGGAAAAGCAATGGAAAGAGTAAAGTGTCAGCATGTGGCGATGTATTTGACATAAATGACGAAGCATGCTTTGCCTTTGTTATATACACTGTGACGGATGGCCGGGGTCCATGCCTGGCCAGGACGCCCCTTCACATCTGCAAGGGGGACAAGGGTGGGAAGCCCAGTATCTCCCCCTGAACGCTAGATGGCAGCCTCCCTGGGTTGCAAGAGGTGCCTTAGACTCCCCCAGGTCTTCATGAGGTTCCACAGGCGCCGCCAGGGGGTGCTGCTGGCCCCTTTTGGACAATGGTTTCGCCTTTCCCGCAAGTGTAGCCGGATGTCACCAATCAAGCACCTGGAGCAATTCCGGGTACCCTATAAAAAGGAGCCAGCTACTACCACTCAGCGGCCAGAGTCAGGTTGGTGGAGGATAAAACTTGCTGAGGAGGAGTGGTGGTGGAAGAGAGAGAAAGTGCTTGGTGTTATTGTGGTACTGTGCTTGGGACTGTGTTGTGGCTGGAGGAATTACGGGGAAGACGTGCCCTCCAGCTGAAGAAAAATAAACAGTTTGTTTTATTTTACCCGTGCCTCCCGTGTCAATCTATGTCGGGTTGGGTGCTATATAACGCTCTTCTTACAACACAAATATCTACTCTGTCTTTGATATCTCCATCTTTTGAAAGTATTACCGCTGACAATTCATCACATGTGGGGTTATTATAAATGTGACTGTGATCTTCCGGATTCATATAGACATCCAAGAAAATGTCTTTGTCCGTGTATTGCTGTTAAATGTCGTGTAAAGTGCGATACATTTGGATATATGGATTTGTATCCATTATTGGCTGTATAATATCTATTATGTCGGATTGTTTAACTGTTTCGACTCTATGTTGCATTGCTTCTCCGTGATCATAAAGATACACCTGACCAAATTGTGTTTTTTTCTAAATTAAACATGTCGTAGCTGTAATTGTTGCAGGAACACAGATTCTCATAGCATATGGTCCTTTATTGTGTAAATCAACATTTTATGCATTGAATGATACTAATGTGAAATGATTATTGTCAACACATATATTATGCATGTAGTGTTTGTGGATTTCACTTTCACCAAACAACAAATCTTTTAATTCTTGCGGAAACGGCTCTTCATTGGGAAGCTGCAGTACTTTTCCCTGATGGCAACACGAAGTAGACAATCTACAAGTCTCCAACTTAAACTTTAAAGCCTTACAATATCTACATACTTCTGACATATCACATATGTCCATATATTCCATCTCTTTTTGCTGTTCTGTCATTTCACCTAGTAATAATTTCCGTTTGTTTGCGCAAATGCGATCTGTACTGTCTTGTTGTCGACACTTTTGAATTTTAGTACTGTCATATTTTTGAACTTGCTCTGCATGTGTGTATCTTGCCAAGGTTTTTTGTGAGCCTTTCAAATTCCAGCACTGTCATAATCTGTAACCTGCGCTGCATGTGTATGGCGCCAATGTTTTTGAACGTCTTTATGAAGTTCTACTGTGTCTTTTACTCTGTCTTTTATTTCTGACCCCATTTGGACCTGCAAGGTTTTCAATTCCACCAATTATTACTTTCCTTGCCTAGGTCACCGTCTCACGGGAACATGCTTCCAATGGATGTCAGTATGACATGACTTGACCGTGTCGCGGGAAGTGAAAGTGTCTATTTTTTTTATAATAGAGAGATAATGTTGCATAGTGTTAGTTCATTTGTACTTTGGCTAATTTATTCTCTATCTTTGCCAAAATAATGCATCATTCAGAATGCTGGGAATATGTCTACAATGATCTCATTACTGGTTCTGTAATCCCTGTTGCAGACCATTTTCAAGTGTAACCTACCCTTACCCACTTCAATTTCTTTAAATTTTTATGGACACCTCCTCCTACTCAGAATGTTCTTCTTTCTGTAGTTGGTTCAGATTTGCTCGCCATTTGGCATCTGATGGAGCCCCTTCAGAAACCCATATTTTTTGGTTCAAATGACAGATCCCACTTCATGCTCATACTGAACATGGGCAGCTTTTCATTTTCCACAAGTAGTTATATGGATGTAGTATACCCCAATAGTCACTGTACTGCATTTGCCTTAAATTGGGATTTGTATTTGAATAGTTTTACAAGGGTTGATGTTACCTTGCTTTTGAGAATTACTTTAAGAGTGGCAGAGTAGTACCACAGGAGACATTCCCAACAGTTCCCCGAGTTAGTGACGCTGATCTACAGTGTCATGGCTGTCTTTTATATTTCTTTGAAGTCTTATTACAGGTGCTGGTTTGGGGTCATTCTGATACAGTGATCTGTCCAGCAGTTAATAATAATTCTTTACATTTATATAGCACTTTTCTCACGACTCAAAACACTTTGCATATTGATTGGGGAGCCACTCCAACCACCACTAATGTGTAGCATCCACTTGGATGATGCGACGGCAGTCATTTTTGCACCAGTACACTTACCACACATTAGCTATTAGGTGGTGGAGGTGTGAGAGAGATAGCCAATTAGAGACAGGGGATGATGAGGGGGCCAGAATGACTAGGCCATGGAGGGCAATTTAGCCTGGACATCAGGATACACCTTGCTCTTTACAAAGGATACCAAGGGATCTTATGATGACAAGACCTCAGTTTTAAGTCTCATCTAAAGGAGAGTGCCATTTTAATAGCACAGTGTTTCCATTTTACTGCAGTGGGATCCACATTTAGACCACAGGGTAAGCGCCCCCTGCTGGCCATTACACCACCGCTTCCAGCAGCAACACAAGCTTTTCCTAGATGGTCTCCTCTCCAAGTATTGGCTGCGCCTGAACATGCTTAGCTTCAGGTTGATGACCTTTTCTGAAATACATGTGGGATGGCGGCTTGTTATGTACACAACTTTACTGGGCACAAAACAAGTAATAATAGTGAAGGGAAAATTTTATGCTATACAGATGCCACTGGAGGAAAAAATCTGATACAAGCTATTTCTAGCCAATGACCAAGCATTAACAACAACCAAATGCAATACTGTCATCAACTTTAAAAATTATTATGCAAGTTTTGGTAATTTTTTTTCAAATAATATTACGGTTACTTATTTTAATAATTCTTCTTCTTCTTCCTCCTCCTCCAGTTAGGGGTCACCACAGCGGATCATCTTCTTCCATATCTTTCTGTCCATTGCATCTTGTTCTGTTACATCCATCACCTGCATGTCCTTTATCACCACATCCATAAACCTTCGCTTAGGCCTTCCTCTTTTCCTCTTCCCTGGCAGCTCTATCCTTAGCATCCTTCTCTGATTATGAAAAATTGCTACAGACCTTCTTCAGAAGGTATACACACATATATATTATATGTGTGTGTCATTTTATTTTGATAATGGACAGAATGTCAGTAATTAAAAATGTGAGTTTCTGGATCCTTTCAAAATGTTTTTCAAGTATTTAATCTGGTTTTGTGTCCCACCAGTATTTACTGTATAATTAGTAGTTAGGTGAGGTGGGACTGCAGAGCAGAAAAAGAAGCAAGCAGACAGCCAGACAGGTACGTACACAGGAGACAAAGGAAGAAGTATCTGCAGGACACGGCTTCAAGACTGGCCATCTTAGACTCAGTCAGACCTTAAGAATTTTGGTGCAGCACTCCTCCTTGTTGATACATATCATCTTGGAGTTACAGTGCCGGTAAAACCATTCAAGAGTTTTTAGGTGAAAATAGTAATTATCCCAAATCATACTAAAATACAGCAAACAACAGTACAAACACTCTTATACACAACTAACTTTGTTTTGCTTTTAAAGTCACGGTCTCTGAAAGACCCAATGGCATAGCTTTCAGAAGGAGATGATGATGCGATATTCATGTTCATTCTCAAAGGCTGCCTTTTGAGGCAATTTCCTGCTAAAGTATGTAAACTGTTAATATTTCATGTTAATTGCTGGGGGCTTAGCCACCTGACCATAGCACATTTTCATCTTCCTGATGTTGAAAGACTGTACAGTGGAACCTCGGGTCACGACCGTAATTTGTTCCAAAACTCTGGTCGCAACCCGATTTGGTCGTGACCTGAAGTAATTTCCCCCATAGGATTGTATGTAAATACAATTAATCCATTCCGGACCGTATGAGCTGTATGTAAATATATATTTTTTTTAAAGATTTTTTTAAGCACAAAAATAGTTAATTATACCATAGAATGCAGTGTAATAGTAAACTAAATATTTAATTACTTCTTCTGTAATGTTTACTTCTTCTGCTTGGGTGCCTCTCTCTCTCTCGCGTTGTTGCGCTGCACAGGGAGAGACTGAACATGTTCGGAAATCATCGGTACGTATGAACCAGAAGGGAAACTGGCTTGTTCGTCACCCGAGTGTGTGGTCGTGAACAGATACAAAAGTTTGGCAAACTTTTTGGTCGTAACCCGATTTGTACGTTGTCCGAGACGTTCGTGAACAGAGGTTCCACTGTATGCTATATTCAACTCTTCAAAGGCTCAAATAAGTGAAATATACCCAGGATTACATCTAAACTGTGAGAAATCCAACAAAGTTTCAATTTCTCTTCCTTCTTTTTTTTAACCTCACACACAGATTATTATTGCCTTCGAGTCTCAATAAGTTCATACACACTTATATTCAGCGTTGTAGTGTAATAACTTTTCCTACAATGTTCAATGAGTATACTCCTATACAGGTTTCAGTTTTGTTGCAATAGCCTACAGACATACATATAGTATATTGCCTGAGAATGGGGAAAAAAAAAAAAAAAAGTACATTTACACAACAGGGGCCTCATGCATAAACAGTGTGTACACACAAAAATGTTGCGTACTCCCGTTTCTACACTCACATTACAATGTATAAAAACTAAACTTGGTGTAAAGCCATGCACATTCTCACACTAGCTCAGTCCCTAGCATACGCAAGTTCTCCACTTGGTTTTGCAAACTGCCGGCACCCAGCGTCAAAGCAGTGCTTTTGTTCCAGTGTGGTTTGCCTTTATTTGATTCACATCCCTGACACGGCTTTATCAAACACACTGAAATTAACCGAACATCGTTTATTAGTTTAAGGCATATGATTGTAATCAACCTGTAACAATATAATGGTGCATACCATACCATAGCTGCTTTAGTGTTGTTACTCTCACTGCACCACTCAGAGTATTTATCCTACTGTATCGGAGTGTGGAATCACAGCTCTACAGCAGCTGATCGGAAAGAGAATTATTGGGATACAGCATGAAGCACATGCTGCCTCAGCCATGCGCACAGTCTATTTGAACCTCCTTCATATGACAAATGCTTCAGAGCCTTTCCTGTAGGGACATCGCAGTTCAGAAACAGTTTCATCCCAAGAGCACTCAATCAGTCCATCAAGTGTTCCTGGTAGAACTGTTTGTACTTCTAAGTACAATTACCTCACTGTAAACTTGCACTACAGTTATAATATTGCACAACCTGAGCATTAAACATGTGAGGACATTAGGACACAGTGTCGCAGCACTAGCGATGAACTGGTGCCCCAATTCAGGGATTGTTCCTGCCTCGCGCTGTATGCGTGCTGGGACTGGCGCAACACTGGATGGATAGATGGATGGAATAATTGAACATGTACTATGAAGATTTTTCAATGTTCCTTAAAATTTTTGGAGAATCGGCCTTCTCAATTTACAGATGGCTTTACATCTATTAGCAGACCCCCGCGACCCTGTGTTCGGATTCAGCGGGTTGGATAATGGATGCATGGATTTACATCTATTATAGAGCTGATTGTGTGGCAATTGGGTACTTGGAGAAAGAAAAGGAAGGACAGGATTGGGGTTGTTAGTACATTTGAAAGAGGAAGTACTGCTGCAATAAATTATTTACAAGGACAGGATTGGGGTTGTTAGTACATTTGAAAGAGAAAGTACTGCTGCAATAAATTATTTAATCGATGGTCGCACACGGTGCAGCAAGCATTTTGTGGAAGGCAAGAACAACCTCTGGATGGGGCGCCAGTTCGTCACTATCACTTTGCCACCATGCCCTCATGTTTAATACATTCTTTAATTCGTGGCAATTGGGTACTTGGAGAAAGAAAAGGAAGGACAGGATTGGGGTTGTTAGTACGTTTGAAAGAGAAAGTACTGCTGCAATAAATTATTTAATCGATGGTCGCACACGGTGCAGCAAGCATTTTGCGGGAGGCAAGATCAATCTCTGGATGGGGCGCCAGTTCGTCACTATCACTGTGCCACCATGCCCTCATGTTTAATACATTCTTTAATTCCTATCATTATGAAAATGATATCAAGTATACATCGTAGTATTTAAATTGTTCAGCGAGCTGTGGTATCATGAATGTAATGGAGTCTGTGTTCTGTCAGAGGAAGAGAAAGCCTGTTTAAGAAGCACGTAGTGATTCACACACTAGTACATAGAAGAACATATACAATACAAAGCATTTAACGTGCTACTTTAGTTACGATGGGATTTGAGAAACTAGTAAATTAAATGCTGCGGTGGGTTGGCACCCTGCCCGGGATTGATTCCTGCCTTGTGCCCTGTGTTGGCTGGGATTGGCTCCAGCAGACCCCCGTGACCCTGTGTTCGGATTCAGCGGGTTAGGAAAATGGATGGATGGATGGGTAAATTAAATGATTTTAAGATGAAGTTTATGACGTTCTACTTTAATGACAAAATAAACTATGTGATTAAAGTGGAAATTTCGAGATTAAAGTTGACATTTCAAGCTTTTCTTGCCCCACTGTGTCCCTATTTTTTTTTCTTCTTTTCTCAGTACCCTAATAAGCTTCCATATGACACTCAGATGATGGGCTACGACACTTTGATATCTGGCCACTTCTTTATTTCTGGCACTTTGTGACTTTGTGAACTTGAACTAGAGTTTCTCCGTCACTCTGTCACTCAATCAACTATAGTACGTTTTTCTTTGCCTACAATCGGTATTCGCTGAAATTCTTCTATTTTCCCCCGTGCTTTCGCCATTGTCTTTTCGCAGAACGCTTTATATATTCAAAGAGACATAATTTATGCAGGCAGGCACGTGTGTTACATTTCACGCTAACCGGGATTTATGTAGCGGAAGAACGTGGAAGTTGGCATATGCACAGATTTATGTATCTGGATTTTTTTTTTGTGCGTATGCACATTTCCGTTTTTACGAGTACGCCATGTTTTAGTGCGAATTCTATGCACGACATTATGCATGGAGCTCCAGGTGACAAAAGTATTTTTTACAGCAATTTGTTGGGTTGTTGGGTTCACCAGTGATCTTTTCTCCTGAAAATCTGCCCCGCAGCTGACTTAGGCAAACTTTTTTTTCCTCAGAACTTATGATGCTTTGCAGACCAGCATGACATCACAAAGCTGTAGCAGCCAACACTGGAGGGGGATATTGCTACCTAATCTGCATCACACAGGTGCAGATCTGTCATGGATGCGTACTATAAGCACATTTCGCCTCACATGCATACTTGAATAAATTTACAGTGCACTAAGGTTGTGAGGTATACTGGTACTGAAACAGTAAGAAAAATCTAAATTTTACAATGTTACAGTACCAGCATTTCAGGATTTTCAGCTCCAGAGGTATCATCAAGCTTTCCTTTCAATCCCTTGCCCCCTTCTTTTTCCTTGACTAGCAATTAACAATCAATTCTACAATGAATGTACATAACGCATGAGATACTTTTTTGTGCGTCTCTACTCTCTTAAGCTGCCTATTTACGAATCAGCATAAAGTACTACCCTACAAAAAGTCCACTGAAAGGCAGTCAATTGACAATATCATCATATTAATTTTTGTCATTGGTCTTTCAGTGAAATCAAATCAACTTGTGAAAAGCAACATAATGCAAACATAATATTAGAATTTAATCACCAAATACAATAAAGCATATAAATAAGCACAAATTAGAAATGTTTCTTTTTACAAATGCAAAAGAAATGATGGGCACACACCAAAAAAGAAAAACCACACTTTTATAAAGAGGAGCCTGTTGTTCTTTTAGATAACAGTAGAGTGTCATTATTTAATAAGACTAATAAGATTATTTAATAAGACTAGGGGGCTCTGCCCCCTGCTTGCCAACCCCAGGGTTTGGTTAACCAGATATACAATTTAAAGAGATTGTTATTTTCATTTCATTCATTTTCATTAATTTTTTATTTCTTGATATTTGCCACTTCACATCTCTGCCGTTCACTTTGTGAAGAGGGGGGCTGAATGCACGCTAAGGAGATGCGGTTGCTCCTCCGAAACCCCCTTTTAAACGGTGATGCAATGGGAAACAAATACATTTTTTAATACCTCCTATTCGCTCAATCAGCTGCTTACATGCTTCCTTGCTGCTGCCGCCAAGCTGCGTGATCTGCATGTCGCGCTGCACCTAGAACATTTAAAAGCCTGTACAGCAGCTGTCCTTTTGTCTCACTGCCTTGTCTCGTAGGACGTTAAAGTGTCTTGTCTCCTTCCAAGATTTTTTTTTTTTTTTTATAACAGAGAAACAGAGCATCCTTTCAAACAGCAAGAAAAACAAAAGTGGGATGACACAATGAAGAGAATGAACCTGTACATCATAACCTATTTTACTCTCTTTCAAACACACAGGTACCACCTCGACAGCCTGAATAGAATTTGTAAATGCAATGAACATATTTTTAGTTTATATAATTTGCACCGCAGGCTTTGTGTGTGTTAGTTAGTCGTAGTGATAGAAGCATAGGAGATGCCCCAAGAGATAAAAGTCTCAAGAGTATTGTAGACTTGGGAGTATAAATTTATCTTAAGGAGGTTGGCACTTCTGCCTTACAGTTTAAGTTACATTTTTGGCCACAATAATCAGTCCTGTATAATTGGCAGAAACTTCCCTAGCCCTCAGAAACACTTAAAAGACCATGGCACCATTATAATCCAATCAAAACTAGTTCAGTTTCACCTCTCTCATTGACATCTATGCATTTTCGAACATTTTCACCAAACTCAAGGCAACGCTAATTCAACAGGGTTCACTTACTACTGCAGGGGACCAATCAATTATTTTACAACTTACTTGAAGAAATTATATATATGACAAACCTACCAATGCACACTATTCATGTTTAAGAAATGGTGTATGTGCTAAATGTACCTCATATTACGCAGAGAAGGGAAACATCTTTATAAAAATGAAGCTGACTCTTATACTATCTTATCTTTTTGGACTACTGGGAACAACTTCGTTTGTAAGAACATGTGGTTATCAGAAATTTAATGTGGTATTTTTCAGTAAAATTCAGTGTGATTTTTTTTAACTTATGCTGTATTTTTAACATCCCACAGAAGTATAAAAAAAAAAAATCAACCTGGAGGTCCGTTATAGGAGATGGACGTCTGAAGCAGAGCTCTGCTAGCAGCGGCTTTATTTTCCCACGTATTTCATATTATTTAGAGGTATCCTGTATTTAACCCGACCAAGAAACATCCACTACAATATACAAGCATGAGTAATAAGAAGAAAAGTCAGAAAGAACCGGAAAAGAAACTTAAAGCTGCATCAAAGTCTGGACAGACATCTGGCCCGAGTGCAAGGTATGGCCTCTCGGAGACTGACCTGGAACATGCAGACGAATGCGCAGATTTCCTGGAACCCCGCTCCATTGTATCATCTCCAGTCGAGAGCGAAAAGGGGAGCGAAGGTGCAAGTGATACAGGTCGCGATGGATCGCCGATTTCTGAGGATCATTTGAGACTAGAAAAGGCCCTGCAGGATTTGCTCTCATCTACTCATCGCGAGCCCGCAGAACCTGCTGTAACAGGAGCTGCATTTCCACTCGCAGAGCACGAAATCTGAAACGAACTGTCCGAACTGAAAGAGATGATCGCTACACTGGCCACTGCCATGGCTACGGCCATAAATGAGCTTAAGAAGGATAACAAGAATGAGCTTAAGAAGTCTAACATTGAGCTTAAGAAGGATAACAAAGACCGGGAAACGCATCTATTTCAACATGTGGACGTGAACTTTAAAGGCATGTTGGAGAAATTAGAGGAACAAATCGAAGATAATAAATCCACACTGAAAATGCTTGCCGACCAGATTAATGACGTTACAGATCAGCTGGGTGACGTTAAGCAGGCATTCATGGCTCGAGTTGAAACAGCGGAACAACTGGCGTCTAACGCCGATGAAAAAGCTACAGCTGCGAATTCTGAATGCAAAAAACTCGGAGACACACTTGCGGCCCTGGAAGATGGGTGCAGAAGAAACAATATAAGAATTCAGGGTATACCTGAGAAACGAGAAAGCTCAAACCCAGTGAAAAGTGCAGTAGAAATTCTCTCTAAAATAATTGGAGATGATTTTAAACTCGACATTGAGATAGCAGCAGCTTATCGCACATACAGATCAAGCACCTTTAAACCTAGGTCTTTTAGTGTCCGCTTCGAGCGATTACGATGTAAGCTTGATGTGATGGCACTTCTGAGACACAAGCAAGAGATTATATTTGAAAATAATCTTATTCGTATTTTCCCCGACTTCTCACCATTAACAGCTGCAAAACACGCAGCCTACTTTAACATTAAAAAGTTGCTACAGAAAGCCGATATCAAATACAGTCTCTTGTATCCCGCCAAACTGAAAGTGGAAGTTCAAGACCAATATTATGTATTTCCAAGCAAGGAGGAAGGTGAAAAGGAACTAAAGAAGCTGTTTCCGACACTTTTTTGAAAGTTAATAAGGAGCCGTATTCTGTCAAGACATGGGAAGGACCTATCATCTGCTGTCGGATCCATTTTTAAAGAGACTGGTATTATAATTATACATACTTTTCTTTACTTGGACATTATATGTTTATGTCTTAATTACAGTTATAGACGTGAGTGTGGAAATGTGGAAGTAATTAAAGTAGGGTTGGTTTTTTTTTTTTTTTTTTACTACCTTAAAGTAGACTGTTTAACATTATACTCTTGGTTTATTGCTATTTCTACTATCTATATATATAATTCACTAAGCCGCCGACAAGTAGCCACCCATGGAAAGCACGCACCGCCGACAAGAAGCCACCCATGAAAAAGCACGCAAGACAGCCACGCACACCGTATATAATTCACTAACCCGCTGACAAGTAGCCACCCATGGAAAGTACGCAAGACAGCCACGGCCACCAACTCTAAGACCATTGGATACGACGACAACTTGCAGAGCCATGCCCACCAACTCGGACGCGACACCTCGGAAAACACGCCGTCATTTATGTTCGTTTGAGCTACAGTTCACATGCACCTCTGAGCCACGTTGACTTTTCAGTTACGACGCACGACCTCGTGCATCATCGCAAACTGTTTTACACGCTACATACAGCAATTCGCATCCGCGACAAACATGCGTCTTCTTAGAAGGTCCTGCAGGAACATGGAAAACGTTTCCCCGCCCACCAACACTCCTTATTCCCCGGACCGCGTCCACCACATCCGCGACAAACATGCGTCTTCTTAGATGGTCCTGCAGGAACACGGAAAACGTTTCCCCGCCCACCAACTCTCCTTATTCCCCGGCCCGCGTCCACCCTCGCTCTCTAGGCATTCACACTGCCTGCTCATGTGCCCGGATGCTACAACTCACTGACCACCCCGTAAGTCGCTTTCGTCTGTGCTAGGAGTCCACATGCACTTCTAAGCCACGTTGACTTTTCATTATTCTTTTCGGTTACGACACCCGACCGCGTCCACCATCGAAAACCATGGGAAAGAAACAATGAAGCCCGGCCCAGAAACTCTACCCCTCCTCCCACGTGATAGGGAACGCACCTCAGAGCACTGCCCGCCAACCCGAACAGAATATACCAATTGGTTATTGCAACTAGGAGATGGAAACCTTACCAATACATATGGACTTCACCCAGATATTATTCAGATCCCTCAAGCCTTTATCTGCGACGACTTAGCGATGGAGGTGTTTGGAACAGCAATCACATTAGACCAGCTAACACTATTAACACAACGGGCTATATTATGTCCAAAGAATATTGACGTTGATCGCATAAATAACCAGGTCATTGCGTTACTTCCTGGAGAAAGCCGCCTCTTTCTAAGTACTGACAATGTTGATTCTGAAGACGAGAATGAGCATCTTAATTTCCCCTTAGAATATTTAAACACTATTAACCCAGCCGGATTACCACAACACAATCTTAACCTTAAAATCGGGACAACGGTCATGCTATTAAGAAACCTTAATACTAAACAAGGTTTATGCAACGGTACACGTTTAGTCATCAACACTATGACAGACAATGTTATTGAAGCAAAAGTACTTATAGGATCACATTCTAACAATACTGTTTTGATTCCTACAGTTGACCTTACAAGTTCTGACCTGGAATTACCTTTTACACTTAAACGACGCCAATTTCCCATTAAACCTGCACTTGCCATGACAATCAACAAATCCCAAGGACAAACCATGGACAGAGTTGGCATATACCTCTCTGAGCCTGTATTTGGACATGGACAACTTTATGTAGCCTTCTCAAGAGTTCGGCGTTCATCTAACATTAAAGTTAAAGTTATAGATACTCCATACCAAGGAAAACTCATTCAAGGACAACACACCATCTTTACTACAAATGTTGTGTATAAAGAAATATTCCAATAAATCTTTCTAATGTGCCATGCTATGGGTTTTTTACTTCCTTTGTTCGTCATCTACACCTTTACACTCCAATATATCTCATACATACATCAATGTATTTCGGGTTACCCAACACCAGGGGTTGGCGAGCCCCCTAGTGTATATATATATATATATATATATATATATATATATATATATAAAAACAGCCAGAACCGCAAAGAACAATGAAAAGTCTACGTGGCGTAGAGGTGCATTTGGACTGTACCAGAGACAAAAGCGAATGAGGCGATGTTTGGAAAATGAACAGTCAACGTGACTCACAGGTGCATGTAGACTGTGCAAAGACGAAAACGACTCAGGTGACGAGTTGGGGGTGGGCACATGAGCAGGCAGTGCATACTGAACGAGAAATCAGCAGACTAGCATGACGGAGGGGGCGGAATGGGCGTCCTTCCCCTCTCCTCCCGTTCCACCCTCCGCACCCGAGCGGGAGGAGAAGGCGCGACGGCGGTCCTCCAGTTTTCAGTCACGGACAATTGTATGTTGGTTCGTACCGTGCATTGTTACAATGTTACTTTTCTTGGTGGTTTATTAAATTACGGATTTTTCAAATGTTAATTTTTTCCCTGTGCTTAAAAATCATTAAAAAAAGTGGCCTGATTATGCAGCGTAGCAGCCACAGGTTGGCTAGTTTATACTATTACATTATACTATTAGAAAAGGATTTACTATGCTTATCCTAGACTATATTTTAAAATCATTCCCAGGGTTCTTTCTTTTATTATCTTAATATCTTAAAGATTAATATCTTAAGCTTAAAGACTGTTATATTTTTGGTAAGTAGTATTTAGAATTCAGCTGCAATAGATATCTCTTCGTTTTAATTCTCTAACACCGCTGCGGGGTGGGTTTGTTTTGGACGTGCTCTGTCTTTTTGTATGGGATCAAGCCTCAAGTGGGGAGGCAAAATGGGGGGGTGGGGGGATAAAGGGGGGAGAGAAGGACAGCAGGCTATATCTAATCTATTCTTCTAATCCTTATAACTATAAATATCAATGCAACAATAGGCTAAAATGCAATAACTCATGGGGAATTTTGAAATTAAGATTAAAACTGCCTCACTACCAGTTAAGACTATAAAATGACATTAAAAACTCAGAATCAATGTCTCCATGATGGGACAGTTAACTTTGTGAGCTGGAATGTTAAAGGCCTGAATCACGAATTAAAGAGAAAGAAAGTATGCTCTCACCTAACAGGCTTAAACGCTAAAATAGTATTTTTACAGGAGACCCACTTACTAAGCAAGGATCAGTTCAGACTACAAAAAGACTGGACTGGCTAAATGTTCCATTCTAGCTTTATAAAGAAAACTAGAGTGGTGGGAATTCTCATACACAGAACAGTTCCATTTGTACAATCAGATGTAGTATCTGACCCTGAAGGGAGATATGTGATGGTCATGGGCAACTTATTTAACAGTAAAATGATTTTGATAAATGTTTACGCACCCAATGTCGATGATAAGGAATTCATGCAAAATCTATTTGCATCCATTCCCAATGTGAACACTCATAAAATTATAATGGCTGGGGACTTTAATTGTGTTTTAAATCCACTCTTACATAGGACTCCTGTGACAGGGGGGACGACATCTAACACTGCAAAGACAATTACACAGTTTTTAAATGACCACAACTTATCAGACCCCTGGAGGTTTCTTAACCCAAACTCAAGAACATATTCATTCTACTCACCAGTGCATTATAGCTACTCAAGAATTGATTATTTTTTTTTATAGATAATAATTTCCTGCCTACGATTAAATCGTGCAAATACAACACAATTGTTATCTCCGACCATGCCCCTCTAGTCTTGGAGCAAAAATCATTAAGCCCCTCACACTCACCTCGCAGATGGCATCTTAATCCTCTTCTATTGGCAGACGAGAACTGCACAGAATTTGTATCCAAACAAATCAGCTTCTTCCTAGAGACAAACACGCCCACAGAGGTTTCTGCAGGAACACTCTGGGAAACTCTAAAGGCCCTCTTAAGAGGACAGATTATTTCATATCTTTCCCACAGAAATAAATTAGAAACCAAGAAAGTGGACAAGAAGTTCGCAATGCAATCCCAGTAATCACCAACACGAATGGAGATGAAATCATTGACCATAAAAATATAATGCACGCATTTAGAGATTATTATGAATCCTTATATTCTACTGAGTTCAAAGAAGACAACACACAATCTAATGCATTTCTGGATACATTACAGACGCCACAAATAGATGCTTTAAGTGCTGAGGAACTGGATAAACCTCTAACACTAACAGAATTACTAGATGCTATAAAGTCACTTCAAAGCGGGAAATCAGCAGGCCCTGATGGTTACCCCATAGAATTTTATAAGAAATTCTCCACTCAGCAAGCTCCCCTCTTATTGGCAACATTTACAGAAGCTAGAGACAACCAAATACTACCTCAAACATTTCGTCAAGCATTAATCACGGTCTTTCCTAAACAAAATAATTTCACTCCTGAATAATGATGTTAAGATACTCTCAAAAATTCTAGCTAGAAGGATGGAGAAAGTGCTGCCCTCGGTAATATCACAGGATCAAACTGGATTTATTAAAGGCCGACACCTATCTTCCAATCTCCGACGCTTGTTTAATGTTATATATTCACCAGCAAAATCAAACACCCCAGAGATATTATTATCATTAGACGCAGAAAAAGCATTTGATATGATTGAATGGAACTACCTTTTCACTGCATTGGAGAAATTTGGGTTTGGCCCGAATATTTGTGCATGGATCAAACTACTGTATACCAGTCCAGAAGCTTCAGTTTGTATTAACAACATTTGCTCAGACTACTTTAAGCTAGAACGTGGTACCAGACAAGGATGTCCCTTGTCACCACTGCTGTTTGTAATCGCCATTGAACCACTGGCAGTTCACTGTCGAAATTCTTATCAGATAAAGGGGAATATAATATTAGATTGGACACCCTACCTTTTACCATAGCAGATCAGATTAAATACCTAGGGGTAAACATCACAAGTAAACATAAAGCTCTTTATCAACAAAATTTTGCCGTCTGTATGGAAAAAATTAAGCAAGACTTGCATAGATGGTCAACCCTGCATCTCACTCTAGCCGGAAGAATTAACATTGTTAAGATGAATATCCTTCCTAAACTTCTTTTTTTATTTCAAAACATTCCAATATATATCAATAAATCATTTTTTAAGCAATTAGATTCAACAATAACCTCATTCATTTGGAACTCAAAACACCCACGTATCCGAAGAGCGACCCTACAAAGACCTCAGGCAGAAGGTGGCATGGCTTTACCTAATTTTCAGTTTTATTACTGGGCAGCAAACATACAAGCCATAAAAACCTGGACACAAAAAAATGAACATACACAGGCTTGGCTCGCAATAGAAGTAAAATCCTGTAGTTAGTGCTGGGCGGTATACCGGTTCATACCGAAAACCGTTTTTTTATTTTTGTTATGATATGGATTTTTCTTATGCCGCAACACCGGTTTAAATTGCCTAAACGACATTCGGAACGTGGCACAGCGGGAAGCTGTTCAAGTGGGGACCTTTTTCACTGCTACACCGCTAAACACAGATTTGTTGCACGAGGGCTCTTTTTCACTGCTACACCGCTAAATAGGTGTGGTAGTGTAGGTATTGCGCGGTGAAAATGGACAGAGAACATTCCGAAACTGAAGCTGTAGCTGATGATAAAATTGAACATGATGACACAGAAGAACTTCTGCCGAAAAAAAGGAGTCACATCCATTGTCTGGAGATACTTTGGTTTTAAAAGGTCAGATGTGGACCATTATGTTCAAATGTATGAATACTGTTTCTATACTACTAGATAATACTGCAAGCCAAGTTGTACTTGTTTTATTTGTTTTCAATACAGTGTAATGTACCTGGGTACTGTGTAATAGTGTGACGATATGTTGACTTTATTCTCGAGATTTCTACTTTATTCTCGCCATTTATGTCAAGATTAAAGTTGACATGTTGACTTTATTCTCGTACTTTGTCATTAAAGTAGAACATCGTAAACTAAACTTCATTGTAAAATGAATATTTAATTTACTAGATTTTCTCAAACCCCGTCATAAGTTATATAGCACATTAAATGCTTTGTGTTTTCCCCGAGCTTCTTAAACTGACTTCCTCTTGCACTAAGAGGCAGCGCCAGCAGCGATCTCCGCACAGAATACATTCACTTCATGATATTCCTGCTCTCTGAACATTTAGAATGCTAAGATAAATACTTGATATAATTTTCATGGTGAAATGCATTAAAGCATGTATTAATCATGTGGGGGCACAGCGGCGTGGAGGTTGCACTGCTGCCTCGCAGCAATGGGGTCCCGGGTGTACCCTGCCTTGCATTTGCATGTTTTTCTGGTGGGTTTACTCGGCGTGCTTTAGTTTCCTTTCAAAGTCATGTAGGATGTGGAGTTTTGTTATGCTATTTTGACTCTGCTAGTGTATGTTTTGCTCGTATTCACCCTGCGATGTGCTGGCGACTCGTTCAGGGATGGGTGCCAACCTGAATGGATGGCATAATTAAACATGTATAACGAAGATATTTTTAAAGTTCTGAACACTCCGTGGGCTAAGTTTATAACTAGTTTTAATTTCACAAAGACGTTTATCGTGTGGTGATTGGTTATGTGGAGAAAGAAAAAAGAAGGATAGGAATTGGGGTTTTGGTACGTCAGATAAAGACAGCACGCGTGCAATAAAGAAAGCCTGCTCAGAAGAACATGCATTGAATTCTGTGTTCATATCTCCGACCACCAGATCACAAACCCAACATTTACACAATATTTAAGTTAAACCTGTGCGATACCCATTCATGCATCCAGTTTTTTGGAGCCTCGTCACACCTGCCATAAAGTTCTCTACACTGAACATATACCTGGGGACCCCTTACTGCGAGGGAGCAGCACTACCGCCTCACTACCGTGCATGTTTAATACCTGCTTTAATACATTTTATCCTAAAAATGATATCAAGTATTTATCATAGCATCGTAAATTTTCAGAGAGAAAGAATATCATGAAGTGAATAGATTCTGTGCGGTGATCGCTGTCTCCTCTTAGTGCGGGAGAAGTCAGTTTAAGAAGCGTAGTGATTAACAACTGGGTCGTGGAACACTTAACACAAACCATTTAATGTGCTACATTAACTTATGATGGGGTTTGAGAAAATCTAGTAAATTAAACAATGATTTTAGGATGAAGTTTAGTTTACGACATTCTACTTTAATTATAAAGTAAACTATGAGAATAAAGTGGAAATGTCGACTTTATTCTCGACATATAGTTTGTTTTTTTTCTTCCCTGTGTCCGTATTTTTTTCTTCACCGTGGTCCTAATGCGATTCCGTAAGGCTATACCACAAAGAGCATTATAAATGAAAGTTTTAGTTTTATTATTTATGCATATAGCTTAGCTTGAAGCAAGGTCCATATTAATGCAGTTTGCCTAAATGATGGTTCAGTTGTTAAAGATGTCATCACCAAGATTGCACTCGTTTTATTTTATTTTAATTTGGTGAATACTGTGTAATGCACCTGGGCTTGAAGCCTTGAAGTAATAGTACAACTATCAGTAATAATACTATTATTTATTTTATTGTCATTATTTATTAGTTTAAATATTATGCAGTTTAATGATGATAAAGTTGTTTAAAAAGTCACTTTAACGTGTCAGTGGACAAAGATTGTTAACATTAACAGAAAATGTAGTTGTTATACAAAAAATATTTATTATTTATTCCTTTTCTAAGACATGTTCAGTGCAATACAACTTTTGACAAGCACGTCTGGATATTTTACTAAGTCTAAATGCCTCTTTGGATGGTTGAAGATATGTTGTCAAAATTATAGTTGAAGTTTTTGCAAAATTTGTTCAATAAAAGGGTTCTATATTTTGGCTGCATCTGTCATGCAGTGTGATTCTTTTCTTCATTAGTGCCACCCCCTTGAAAACTATCACTTTATGGGGCCATGCAAACCTGTATTAATACTTGTGTAAACATTAAAATGTTTTTTTTTGTACAATGTACAATGCTCTTGACAGTGGAAGAGGTTATTCTTAGCCAGTCTACTACAGTGGAAAATGTGGTTAACATCCACTCATGCATGGGAAAAAATACCGTCAAATACCGTGAAACCGGGATAATTTAGAAAAATACCGTGATATAGAATTTTGGTCATACCGCCCACCCCTACCTGTAATACTTCTTTATATTCCCTGCTCTGCGCTCCAATAAATGCAAGTTATCGCAAATATACTAACAACCCAATTGTGCTTTACTCACTCAGAATATGGAACCAACTTAGAAAGCATTTTAAGATGGAAAATCTTTTATCCGCGGCACCTCTGCAAGAGAACCACCTCTTTCAACCCTCGCAAACATATCCAGTGTTTAATACCTGGAAAAGTTTTGGGATTAAAATGCTCAGAGATCTATATATAGACAACATATTTGCATCTTTTGAACAATTACGTTCCAAATTCAACCTCCCAGCTACACATTTCTTTCACTATCTTCAAATTAGAAATTTTGTTAAACAGAAACTGCCCGATTTTCCTCACCTCGTACCCTCCACCATGCTGGAAAAAATACTGCTCAATTTCGAGGAATTAAACACCATTTCCGCATTATAAAAAATCTTATTAGAGTCCCTACCTTTCAAAGACCCAAGAGGACATTGGAAAGAAGATCTCTTAATCAATATATCAGAAAAGGAGTGGAAGGTAGCAAAGCAGAGAATTCACTCGAGCTCCATATGCGCAAAGCATAGAATTATTCAACTCAAAATTATATATCGAGCTCATCTGTCTTGCTTAAAACTGTCCAAAATGTTTCCAGGGCAAGATCCAACCTGCGAACGCTGCAACCAAGCTCCTGCCTCACTGGGTCACATGTTTTGGGCCTGCACCAAACTAACATCATTTTGGACCAAAATTTTTAAGTGCCTTTCAGACAGCCTTGGGGTCACAATCCCTCCTAACCCATTAACAGCTGTGTTCGGTGTTCTTCCAGGCGGACTTGAAGTGCAGAAGGACAAGCAAACGGTGATTGCATTCACTACACTTTTGGCACGCAGACATATCTTGTTAAATTGGAAGAATCCAAACTCTCCTCTGATAAGTCAGTGGGAAGCCAATGTTTTATATTATTTGAAATTGGAAAAAATCAAATTCTCAGTTAGAGGATCTGTACAGAATTTTTTCAAAACCTGGCAGGATCTAATCAATATTATTTTAGAATAAGAGAAATAACTATTACCGCATTTATTTTCCTTCTCCATTTTTTATTTACCTATATATATTTCTTCCTTTCTTTTGTTTATTGTTTCCTTATTAAAAAGCCCTAAGCAATTCTCCTTTGGCTAAGCTCTCCTTCTCAGGGGTGGGGTTTGATTTGTCTTTTTTTTTTTTTTTTTGTTATAAATTGATCTATTTGTATGGAATGATTACAATAAAATTAATAAATAAAATAAAAAAAAAATCAACCTGTTTCAACAGGTTTTTGTAATTTAAGGAAGAGTTCATATATGCAAGTAACTTAACAGCTTTTAGGATTCAGTTTACACTGTTTGGTTTGTTTCTGAGGCTGAACAGCTTTTCTGAATGTGACCAGTGAAGTATAGCACCATCACTTTTTTTTATATAAAGAGTGTCACCATTACTACTACACCTGGGTTTTTCTTCGGTGTCTTCCATTGCGCAGATATCACTACATGTAGCAGAAAGCTATAGTCACTGCAGACGAGATGCAGGATCAGGGCCACCACAGCCAATAAACCGGATCATTACACTATGATATACTAAGGTGTGTCTACTTACTGACCCAATAGAAAACTGTAAGGCTATTATGTCATTTAATAAAATACTTCATACTTCTAGAACCTGACCTACAGCCCCCAAAATGTATGCATGTACAGGCAGTCCCCGGGTTACGTACGAGATAGGGACTGTAGGTTTGTACTTAAGATGAATTTGTATGTAAGTTGGAACAATTAATGATGAATGATGGAGTTTCACCTCTCTCTGACCTTTTTATTATTTCTACTTTATTTTCAATGGTAATGTTTTTTCTCTTGTTTACTGTATCACCAGCACTTGCATCAGATTTGTGTTTCAGAGACATTCTTGAAGGGTGAAGACAAAAGGTTAAGATGAGCTCTTCTGCACAGCACTGTACACGTTATCACACCAGGAAGGCACCAGTCATCAACACATCTGATGTACTGACAAGAGACAACTTCCTGCTATGTGTGTAACAGTACAAGCAGGCTTGCTATTGAGAATGAATGGGGGCGGCGAGGGGCGGTTCATCACCAGCCCTCCTCAAAGTCACTTCCACTACAGTATGCTGGAAAACGAACACGGTGTGGCCAAAGGCGAGTAGTGAATCGCCCAACCCCAATTCAACAGGCAGCCATCTGAGGCACACTACAATGCTACCCCCACCGCCCCGTTCAGCCACAACCGGGTCACCACTTGCAGCATTACTAGCCATGTGTGCTGGGCAGGCAGAAAAACGCCCCCCTCCACTCCATCCAGCCTGGGTCCAGTCAGGAGCAGTAGCTGCGGTGCCGTAGTGGGCGGGCAGCAAACCATCGTTCTGCACACGAACGACAGCTTTGACCCCAGTAACTATGGACCATGGGTCACCGCTTGCCGGCGGGAACCGCCCGAGGGACACTACACTATGCGAGCAGCGAAAACGCCCCCCTCCAGCCACCACTTGCAGCATCCCCAGACTGACGATGACGGAGCGGCAGTTACTGAGGCACATGCGTCGCAGCTGCGTCCTCATTCGTAAGTCGTAGGTCAGATGTCTGTAACCTGGGGACTACCTGTAGTTTTATTTTAAATGGCCATTGTGAACTCCACATTTTGAAAAGAGCCAAATAACTGTACTTTGTAATGACCGACCTTGGAAATGTAACAAAGCAGGATCATTACTAAATATATACTTTTTAAAGAGTAAAAGTATTTAGATTTAAACATACTTTAAAAAGTACAACTCCTACAAAATCTACTCAAATACAGTAATGTAAGTAAATGTAATTTGTTATTTTCCACCACTGTGCACACTGCATTTGATTACTAATGTATATAAAAAAAAATCTGACTTGTAAATGCATTCTGTAAAGTATAAATAAGTAAATAAAAAATACAGCTCTATTGTATTAAAGTATACAATATATCTTCTATTGTTTGAAGCATTTTTTTTTTTAATTGCACACAAAGAAAAAAAAAATGATTAAAAGGGCAATAAACAGGCTAATTAACAAAAATGTTGTCCCTATAAAGTACTTTAGAGTATCATAGTTGTGGCAAAGATTCCTAGAATTCCAAATCATGAAAGGTATTACAATAAATATTAATAATATTTGTAAAAACATAGTCTATTATTAATTATTCTTTTGATAATGGTGTCTTAAAAACAAATCTGCTGTTGTAGCTTTGCCAATGACTTGTGGAAACTAATTAAATGAACATACTTATTTATTACCATGTATTGGGCCATTTTGCATTGCCAATATTTTTTTTATATCTTTATTTATAATTTATTTTTTTATATAATTGCCGACATGTAAGAACACATAATGTAAATACATATACTTACCTATTGTCCACTGGCGATTCCTTGCCTCATCAAATTGCTGCCTAAGAACTAAGAAGTCAATAACATCTGGCATATCATGGTATCTTTAAAAATAAGAAAAAGAGTGGTATCAGTTTCTAAATTAAGGATAAAATGGTGTAAAAAATAATTATGATTTTTGAGAAAAAATGCTGCACACACTACAAAAATAGCCATGTAAATAGGCATAATGTATATTTATATACACAAGTAAATGCAAAGACCCCATTTTGTATTGATAACTAAGCAAAACTGATAGGATTTTCTGCAAATCGTTTATTTAACAATATTTTAGCCAAAACAAATGTGTTTAGGATGTTCCCAGCATACAACTTGATAACTGATATGTCGATTATGTGACACCAATAATGTATGATTGTTTTTTTAACAGATGTTTTGATACTGTTTGCTATTATTCAGTAAGGGTCACCACTGAAGCCCACTGTATTGAGAGTATGTTACCTCCATTCTCCATAAAAACAGGCTAATAATTTTTCTAAGCCATCACTGCAAACAACACAGATAAACAGATAAAAATACATTTTGAGTGGAGGCATCATTTAACTGATTTGATGTAAATATATTATTTCTCTTCACAGTGAATATGCCAATCAGTCCTCTCTTTACTTTTTAGTAATACAGTAAATTTTCATCTTTGTGCTTTTATGCTTCTGTGTCAGGAGTTCCACACTATATTCCACTGAGAATACAAGGTCATTAAGGGTGCTTCTTGAGTAGAATGTGTGAAAAACTTTCAACCATTTATTTCTTACTTATTACTGAGCAGTGATGCTCAGGTTTAAAATAGAACACATACTACAAATTGTGCAAAGTCATACCATTTTCTAAGCCTGGTTAAAGCTGAGCAGGGTCACAGGGAGCCTATCCCTGCAAGTATAGGACTATACAACATAAAAAAAAAAAAAACAATTCTCCTCCAAAAAGTCAAATGTGAATGTATGGCTTTCTCAGTTTTTCAACTCTAACTTATGCCTCTCCAAGGTGGAAAATGCACATGGGACTAGCAAGAAACTCTCTCCTACCCCCAAAAGCTCAGATTTGCAGACAAAAACATACTGCTTTCTATCAGTTTAAGTACAACAAAAATAAAACCTTGAATGCATATGATGTTGGCTTGTATTTCATGTACTATATATTTGATACAAAAAAATGAAAACAAAAAACGACCAATTGCTAACATGCGACACTATAAACGTTACTGTAGTTTAGATTTCCTGTTTTATAAGTTCAAGAACCTCAGTTTGATTCACTGCATGGTCAGAGCTTCCAGTTTCCTCTACATCCTGACACAAGAGAGTTTAACTGTGGACTCTAAATTAGTCCAATACAACTGCAAGGATGTATGCAAAATTGTGCCCTTCACAATGCTGTTATTTTATCTAGGACTGATTAATGTCTTGAACCCAAAGTTTGAGGACAGGCTTTGCCTTTATACAATTTTTTTACATACTAGGTGGGTTCAGAAAATATATGGTTTGTTAACAAAGAAAAAACCTTATTTAAATTATGGAAGTTTGTACAATCCAATATATGAAAAAATATCACATAATTAGTAAAAAAGCAAATTAATATATTTATGGTTTAAAACAAAAACATATAAAGTGCAGTGTAAAAGCACAATTAAATTTTCACCTCAAATTCATGAATAATAAACTGGACAAGGAAAGCTTACTTTTGTTTTAAATGCACTTACTTCATTGAAAAAGTTCCTCCAGTAAGTTTACCAGTATCAGGGTCAAGGAAAGCCAATTTCAGACAGCAAAGCGTAGGAAGTCCCACTTCATATTTTATGCCAACAATCTTCATTAATTCTTGCTCCTGTATTTTAAAATGGTAAACAGTAATAATGAAATTAGTAACTTCTAATTCAATTTAAATTCTTCAGAATTTTGTTTAAAACTATGTGTTAGAAACTTAGTTAAGAAATTTTTTGTAGTTTATAGGGCAGATTATTTCAGTAAATACAAACACAAAACAAATAGGTTCTGAAGAAAACACAAAATATGCATATCTTTGAAGTGTTATACAGGTGTGGACTTCTTACTGGCTAATGTTTTATTGAGTATGTAAATTCAGTGTATAGTACATTGATATTGGATTTCCCACTTTCTACATTCATTATTATCTACATCCTGCCATACCGATTTATGTTTTACATTTTCTTTAACTAACCTTTAATAAAAGGGAACTGCTGAATTAATAATGCTAATGATAAAGTACTCAAATTATACTAAACCCAGACAGATTTGTCAAACTCTGCCTGTCATAGGTCTCTCAACTTGGCACTTCATTCTAATCTTTGTCAGTCTAAGCTATGCCATTATGTTATGTTACGCGAAGTGTAGTATAAAATGTTTGTTGAAAGAAAGTTTAAAAATAATATAACCTCCCTGCTGCAGTCTGCTGAGGTGGGCAATTTAGCAAGGACAGGTGATGCTTCTTTCTGTTATATGCTGACTGCCTTGGAAATCCCTGTAATCTGTAAAACACTTCCAGTTCCATCTGCAATAAGACGATGCAAATCAAAAAAATCGTACATTACTTCCAGTAAGGGATTGTCTACTCTATGTACCATTTTAGACTAGGGCTACTTGTAACGGACAGTTCAGGCATTGTACTCAAACTGAAATAGAAGCTTTAGTTTTGCACTATGTATGTCATACTTTCCTGTGTTGTATTTTAAGGTCTCTTTGAATGCATGGAGTAAGTGCAAACTTTTGTGATCGACTTTAGAAATTATTTCAGTTGCATCTGCTATAATATCTGTAAATGTTTAAAAAATGCACTATATCTATATCCTTGCATTAAATATCATTATTCTTAGTGGCACAAAAATATAAAAAAGTAATCTGTCTAAATGATATGATCCTTAAAACTCTAATGATAGTTAATGCCTTTCATTAATACTTCCGTATCTTACACCCTTGTAATTGTTTAAGAGGGTTCAGAAAATTGATGTACAGTGTAGACAATTATGACAGCTTTACTATCCAGAGCCTTCAGTACACAGCAGGCGGCATAAAATGTCATATTATGCTTCATAGCACTTTTTGGCAGTGGCTTGCTACTGCAGGATTCCTTCACCTACAAACAGCTTTTCTTTCATTCAAAGAATAGAGTAGATCACTATGAGCAAAATTAAATCTGCATTTGTGTATTCAAGAAATGCGAAAGCCAAATTTCCACACAGCGTATTACATGTTACAACAGCTTCAGTATGAAATGTTGAAAGGCAGACTTCAAAGTATTGTGTATAACTCAAAAAAAAAGATGGAATTCCACAAATCATTACTATTGACTGTGAAACTAGGGTGTTGTACCGTGTTAGCCATTACGAATGTATGAGGAGTCAAGCAAAACGACACCTTTAATTGGCTAACTAACAAGATTACAATATGCAAGCTTTCAAGGCAACTCAGGCCCCTTCGTCAGGCAAGAATTGCATACTGTAATCTTTTTAGTTAGCCAACAAAAGGTGTCATTTTGCTTGACTTCTCACTACTGACTGTAAAAAAAATTTTCTTTGGTAAATGAATTTGCTAAGTATAATTATTACACGACATTCTCAAAAGCATCTAATCAATTTTAGCACAGGGTGAGATGGGGCTGCCTCAGGCTATCCCTATAGTGAGGAGTGCAAGGCAAAAGCTAACCAATGAATAACAAAAACAACAATAATTCATATTTTAAAGGCCCTGGTGACATCTCTTCCTCACCTCCTTTCAAAACAGTTGCAAAAATGTTCATGCAAGCAGTAATTTTCAGCTTGAGTATATCTGAGTCTGTTTTTCACTCTGTGGCTTGAAAAGAAATGCTTTTGTTAAAGGAGTACATGTGAAATGGGCAGTACTTGGTAAATTTTGTGTATATGGCTACATCTTGTGTGAGTAACACATTTTTACATATGATGCCTGGTTTGCTTTGATGTTGTTCAGAAGGAAAGAGAGCAATTCTTCAATAATTAGATAAAGAAGTCCTGTTCAATATAAAAAGTTAAAGTTAACTGTTTAATCTGTTTCCACATTGTTACTATACAATTTTTTCTTGGCTTATTTTCACTTAGTAAGATGACAATATTCCAGTGTCACAAAAGCTTATGGCTCACATATATGACACAAAATGTGAAGAAAAAACACTAGTCTAGACAAATATAAAACACTTGGGGTTAGAGGAAATCCAAGACTAAAATTACTGGGCAATAGAACAGCGCATTTATATTTATAGAGCAATCAAAAAGTATCACATAAAATTAATCATTTCTGTGCTTGTAATGAGCCATAGAGAAAGGTTCCAGGCATTTCTGGACACCGAGTACAGTTAATGCACACAAAGCTGCACATCCAGTTAAAACTCAAAGGTCAGATGCCATAGAAATGTCTGATTCTTTTGTGGACATCTTCCATCAATACTTGCACAGGCCATAGTCCTCACATATTTTAAAATAACCCCCATGATTTCAGTACTGAAAAAAAGAACAGTTCATGTTTGAATAGCTACAGGCCAATAGTACTTATTCTAATCATCATGAAGTACTTGGACATGTAGCACTTGTAATGGTCCATATGCAGAAAAATCTTTTCAGACATACTAAACCCGAAAAGTTTGCTAACTATTCTAGTAAGTCTGTAGAAAATGTCACTTCCACTGCTATCAGTCAGGTACATTTCCATTTGGAGAAAAACAGTGTCTATATGAGAAAGACATATATTGACTACAGCTAAGCATTCAACATGTTCATCCCCACCAAACTGAAAGGTAAGATGCACACTATCCACCTGGCATATACTTGCTGTGACTTTCTTACAGGCAGACGCTAGTCAGCTAGAATTGTGAACTACACATGAGGTACATTAATTATGAATACCAAGACACAAACAAGATGCTGTATTATCTCAAGCCTGCTTTACATAATCTTCACTCATAACTGTGTTGTTACCAACCACAGCATACCTATATCAAATTTTATGTATGACCCGACAGTTGACCTGATTACGGCAGTGACCAGACTGCCTACAGAAGAGGACAACATATCACTAAATGTCAGTAGTGCAAACATTTGGTTCAATATAAAGAATAATGTATCACTCAGGAAATGGTGCTGTTCTCTAATTTTGTGGTATAAGTCACAGGAGAAACCACATAAAGAAAAGGCCAATATATATACATTGTTTAAAAAATGAACATTCCACAGTAATTCTTCTTTTCATCTTAAAGTAGTAATTACTGCAAGTGACATTTCCAGTTACATTTCATTACCTTCTGCATATTTGAACTATATATTCATACATTATTTAATAAAAACCAATAAAGAAATTTTGTTTTCTTACCCGCAACTCCATTTTGTGCCAGGGCTGCTTTTTAGGGTTAATACTGTAAATCTTGTTTTTCTGAGCCATTTCCACATATGCTTCATGGCCCTGACGGAAATAATACACCTGGGGAACAAATTAAAAGATCAATTTATCATACATTTCTTCTCTACATTTGGCTTCATCCCTTAAAATTCAACTGTAGTACTAAGCAGAGTAATAGCATCTTGATCTAGATTAATGTTTACAAAGATTCCATTAAAAAAAAAAAAAAAAATCACCTTCATAGATACTATTGGGACCCTTTATTGAATTATAAATCATTTTTCATCTGCAGTAGGTGAAAGACCAGAACATAGTTTGAGATGGTTTTTGATTGACAGAAGCATTGCAGTATTTATGACAAAAACTGTGATGTATTTTAATCTATTGTGATAAGATACTGCATAAGGCAGTTGGTGGTCTTGCAGAAAAAAGGACATGCCTCTAAATGAAAATAAGCAATTTGTCTGAAATGATGAAGTCCCAAATGCTGAATGAATACCAGATGACCAAACACTGTCATTTGTCTATTTTATTATTACATAATTAAAAATAAAGGCAATAAACTAAGAAAATCCTCAAACATTTAATTGAAGTTAATTCAGCCTAGATGGCCATAACACATTGTTATTTTCAATTTCTTAATACTTTTCAGGTAGGGTTAAGAGGACAGATTATTTCATATCTTTCCCACAGAAAAAAATTAGAAACCAAGAAAGTGTCAGAGCTAAGAAGCAAAATTACTAGAATAGATGAAGAACAAGGCAGGCGTCCAAGTGAGGCTCTTCATAGAAAAAGGCAGGCTCTGCATACAGAACTCAACATCTTGACAACTAAAGAAACTGAACAACTTATTTATAAATCAAGACATCATTAATATGAACACGGAGAGAAAGCTAATAAGCTTTTAGCTCAACAAATCCACAAGCAAGAAGTTCGCAATGCAATCCCAGTAATCACCAACACGAATGGAGATGAAATCATTGACCATAAAAATATAATGCACACATTTAGAGACTACTATAAAACCTTACATTCTACTGAGTTTAAAGAAGACAACACACAATCTAATGCATTTCTGGATACATTACTGATACCACAAATAGATACTTTTAGTGCAGAGGAACTGGATAAACATCTGACCCTATCAGAATTACAAGATGCTATAAAGTCACTTCAAGGCGGGAAATCAGCAGGCCCTGATAGCTACCCTGTAGAATTTTATAAGAAATTCTCCACTCAGCTAGCTCCCCTCTTATTGGTAACATTTAAAGTAGCTAGAGACAATCAAATTCTACCTCAAACTTTTCATCAAGCATTAATCACCGTCTTTCCTAAACAAAATAAGGACTTGTTACAATATGCATCATACAGACCAATTTAACTTCAGAATAATGATGTTAAGATACTCTCAAAAATTATAGTTAGAATGGAGAAAGTGCTGCCTTCGGTAATATCACAGGATCAAACTGGATTTATTAAAGGCCGACACTTATCTTCTAATCTTCGACGCCTGTTTAATGTAATATATTCACCAGCAAAGTCAAACACCCCTGAGATATTATTATCATTGGATGCAGAAAAAGCATTTGACATGATTGAATGGAACTACCTTTTCACTGCATTGGAGAAATTTGGGTTTGGCCCGAATATTTGTGCATGGATCAAACTACTGTACACCAGTCCAGAAGCTTCAATTTGTATTAACAACATTTGTTCAGACTACTTTAAACTAGAACGTGGCACCAGACAAGGATGCCCCTTGTCACCATTGCTGTTTGCAATCGCCATTGAACCACTGGCGGTCCACTGTCGAAATTCTTATCAGATAAAGGGGATTATCAGAGAAGGACTGGAACAGAAAATTTCTCTATATGCAGATGATATGGTATTATATACAGTACAGTGCAAAAGTTTTAGGCAGGTGTGAAAAAATGCTGTAAACAAAGAATGCTTTCAAAAATGGAAGTGTTAATCATTTATTTTCATCAATCAACAAAATGCAGTGAATGAACAAAAGCGAAATCTAAATCAAATCAATATTTGGTGTGACCACCCTTTGCCTTCAAAACAGCATCAATTCTTCTAGGTACACTTGCACACAGTTTTTGAAGGAACTCGGCTGGTAGGTGGTTCCAAACATCTTGGAGAACTAACCGCAGATCTTCTGTGGATGTAGGCTTCCTCACATCCTTCTGTCTCTTCATGTAATCATAGACATACACGATGATGTTGAGATCAGGGCTCTGTGGGGGCCATTCCATCACTTCCAGGACTTCTTGTTCTTCTTTACGCTGGAGATAGTTCTTAATGACTTTGGCTGTATGTTTGGGGTCGTTGTCCTGCTGCAGAATAAATTTGGGGCCAATCATACGCCTCCCTGATGGTACTGCATGATGGAGAAGTATCTGCCTGTATTTCTCAGCATTGAGAACACCATTAATCCTGACCAAATCTCCAACTCCATTTGCAGAAATGCAGCCCCAAACATTCAAGGAACCTCCACCATGCTTCACTGTTGCCTGCAGACACTCATTATTGTACCGCTCTCCAGCCCTTCGACGAACAAACTGCCTTCTGGTACAGCCAAATATTTCAAATTTTGACTCATCAGTACAGAGCACCTGCTGCCATTTTTCTGCACCCCAGTTCCTATGTTTTTGTGCATACTTGAGTCGCTTGGCCTTGTTTCAATGTCAGAGGTATGGCTTTTTGGCTGCAACTCTTCCATGAAGACCACTTCTGGCCAGACTTCTCCAGACAGTAGATGGGTATACCTGGGTCCCACTGGTTTCTGCCAGTTCCGAGCTGATGGCACTGCAGGACATCTTCTGATTTCGAAGGGTAATAAGCTTGATGTGTCTTTCATCTGCTGCACTAATTTTCCTTGGCTGACCACTGCGTCTATGATCCTCAATGTTGCCCGTTTCTTTGTGCTTCTTCAAAAGAGCTTGAACAGCACATCTTCAAACCCCAGTCTGCTTTGAAATTTTTGTCTGGGAGAGACCTTGCTGATGAAGTAGAACTGCCTTGTGTCTTGTTGCTGTGCTCAATCTTGCCATGACATGAAACTAATCTTCCACAACCTCACCTTGGTAGCAGAGTTTGGCTGTTCCTCACCCAGTTTTAAGCCTCTTACACAGCTGTTTCTGTTTCAGTTAATGACTGTGTTTCAACCTACGTGTGACACTGATGATCATTAGCACTTGTTTGGTATAATTGGTTGATCATATACCTGACTAGAATCCTACAAAATCCCTGACTTTGTGCAAGTGTACCTATAAGAATTGATAATGGTTTGAAGGCAAAAGGTAGTAACACCAAATATTGATTTGATTTAGATTTTTCTTTTGTTCGCTCACTTTGTATTTTGTAAATTGATAACAATAAACAATCATTTATATTTCTGAAAGTATTCTTTGTTTACAGCATTTTTTCACACCTGCCTAAAACTTTTGCACAGTACTGTATATCAGACCCAGAAAACACAGTGCCTGCAGTTTTAACAGCACTTACAGAATTTCAAAAGATCTCTGGTCTCAGAATTAATGTGAATAAAAGTATACTCTTTCCAGTGAATTCACAAGCATATAATATTAGATTGGACACTCTACCTTTTACCTTAGCAGATCAGTTTAAATACCTAGGGGTAAATATCACAAGTAAACATAAAGCTCTTTATCAACAAAATTTCGCCGTCTGTATGGAAAAAATTAAGCAAGACTTGTTTGTATAGATGGTCAACCCTTCATCTCACTCTAGCCGGAAGAATTAACATTGTTAAGGTGAATATCCTTCCTAAGCTTCTTTTTTTATTTCAAAACATTCCAATATATATCAATAAATCATTTTTTAAGCAATTAGATTCAACCATAACCTAATTTATTTGGAACTCAAAACATTCACGTATCTGAAGAGCGACCCTACAAAGACCTCAGGCAGAAGGTGGCATGGCTCTACCTAATTTTCAGTTTTATTACTGGGCAGCAAACATACAAGCCATAAAAACCTGGACACAAATAAATGAACATACACAGGCTTGGTCCGCAATAGAAGTAAAATCCTGCAGTACTTCTTTATATTCCCTGCTCTGCGCTCCAATAAATGCAGGTTATCGCAAATATACTAATAACCTAATTGTGCTTCACTCACTCAGAACATGGAACCAATTTAGAAAGCAATTTAAGATGGAAAATCTTTAATCTGTAGCACCTCTGCAGGAGAACCACCTCTTTCAACCCTCACAAACATCAAATTTTTAATATCTGGAAAAGATTTGGCATTAAATTGCTCAGAGATCTTTATATAGTCAATATCTTTGCATCCTTTGAACAATTACATTCCAAATTTAACCTTCCAGCTACACATTTCTTTCATTATCTTCAAATTAGAAACTTTGTTAAACAGAACCTGCCCGATTTTCCTCATCTCGTACCCTCCACTATGCTGGAAAAAATACTGCTCAATTTCGAGGACTTAGACACCATTTCTGCAATATATAAAATTTTATTAGAGTCCCTTCCTTTCAAAGATCCAAGAGGACAATGGGAAAAAGATCTCTTAATTAATATTTCAGAAAAGGAGTGGAAGGTAGCAATGCAGAGAATTCACTCGAGCTCCATATGCGCAAAGCATAGAATTATTCAACTCAAAATTATATATCAAGCTCATCTGTCTCGCTTAAAACTGTCCAAAATGTTTCCAGGGCAAGATCCAACCTGCGAACGCTGCAACCAAGCTCCTGCCTCACTGGGTCACATGTTTTGGGCATACACCAAATTAACATCATTTTGGACCAAAGTTTTTAAGTGCCTTTCAGACAGCCTTGGTGTCACAATTCCTCCTAACCCATTAATAGCGGTGTTTGGTGTTCTTCCAGATGGATTGAAGTGGAGAAGGACAAGCAAACTGTGATTGCATTCACTACACTTTTGGCACGCAGACTGATTTTGTTAAATTGGAAGAATCCTAACTCTCCTCTAATAAGTCAGTGGGAAACCGATGTTTTATATTATTTGAAATTGAAAAAAATCAAATTCTCAGTTAGAGGATCTGTACAGAATTTTTTCAAAACCTGGCAGGATCTAATCAATAATATTTTAGAATAAGAAGAAATTATTATTTCCGCATTTCTTTTCCTTCTTCATTTATCCTTTTTTTTGCCCTATTAAACTCAATAATTTAGGTAGGTTTACAAGCCTTAGGTTTTACTCCTTTGGCCAAGCTCTCCTTCTCAGGGGTGTGTTTTGATTTGTTTTCAATCCTATTTTTTGTAAAAATTGATCTATTTGTATGGAATGATTACAATAAAATTAATAAAAAAAAAATAATAATACTTTTCAGGTAGGAAAAAAGCAACATTTGTGGAGGTATTTGTAATCATCAGAAACATACTGAATATTTGGAAATACTGTACCCATCATACTTTACATAATATACTATATATATATATTATACAGCACATCTTTCACTATGGTGTGAGAAAGGTCTCTGAGGCAGATGTTCATATTTCCAGTTTCTTTAAAATCTGCATAAATATTACAATGGAACTACTTCAGTTCCCCACACAGATTAACTATCATGTTGGCTATGGGAGCCAAATGAATGGTGTTCTTGTTGTTATTAAACAAATAAAGAAATACAATAAAACGATGACTGACTCTTCTGTAATCCAAGAGTTAAAGTAGAGTTGAACATATTAAATTGTTCCCGAAAATATTGAGCAAGATTTTCAAGATGGGGTTATGGAAAGTTATCCATTATTTGCTTCAGTGCCATTTCAGTTCTGATACTGAGATCCAAAAGCTGGTATCGATACCAAAGTAAAAATTTTAGTAATGTTCCAAGACTAAACTGGATATATTTTTTTGGCTCGTGAGGGTTCATCCTTCAAACCTGATATAATTGTAACAGCCATAACTCAGATGGATTTTTTTTAATGTACAAATTTTGTTTCAACTAAAATACAAGTATCTGAAAAAAAGAAATATTGAAATACAGGACATCTCGAGAAACAGCCAATAGCTATCTCAAACTGATAGCTATGTGGTGGGCCTTGTAATTTTTATGCTTATAGTTTTTGCACTTAATGGTAACGGAGAACAGTGCTTGAGGAATTGGCACTTTCCATTTGACTAACTAAGGTGATCAAAATCATCACCCTTGAGACTAAACCTGAACAGTCCTTTCTCCAAAACATAAACATATAATCAGCACTGTTAACTCGTTACAGATTTTTACAGGAGAATGTGAATACTCTTTGTTCTGGGTTTTGAGCAGGCTATGCTGAAAAATAGAGAGTAATTTGTTGATATTTGGGAAATATTTACAATTCCTTTTCATTAGCTTTCCCTGACAAACTAAGACGAGAATGAGCAACCTGGGGATGGAGCAAGAGAGACTCACACTGAAAAAACTATTCAAAAAAAGGATTCTGTTTTATCCCAGCAGTGTCCAAACTGTTTTACAAACCACTGTCTTGCAAAAATATTTACAATGTCCAATGTAAAGACACTCGCAAAAAGAAAAATTACTGCAGGTGTTATAATTATACTATTTACAGTGGTTTCCAAATCAAAAGTGAAGAAAAGAAACCATAAAAAAAAAACTTCCACCTCCTTCGTTCAGCTACAAAACGGATCACGAAGAACAGGCTAAAAAAATAATCAAAACAAAATGAAAAACTAAGCACTTACTCTATGCCCAAAAGTTCGGAAGCGTATTAGGGCCACGGTGAAAAAAAAAAAACGGACACAGTGAAGAAAAAAAATAAATAAATGTCGAGATTAAAGTCGACATTTCTACATTATTCTCCTAGTTTATTTTGTCATTAAAGTAGAATGTTGTAAATTAAACTTCACCTTAAAATAAATATTTAATTTACTAGATTTTCTCAAACCCTGTCATAAATTATGTAGCACATTAAATGCTTTGTGTTAAGTGTTCCCCGACCCAGTTATTAATCACTACGTGCTTCTTAACACTAGAATTACCTGAGCCTACGAAAAAACTCGTAGATCCATCCCAACTTAAATCGCTTCTTAAATCTGTTCGCACCTCTCCGCCATTGTCTTTTGTCTTCTAAATGTGTAGATAAAGACAAGCTGCAAGCAGCCAGGTATTCCATCCCCCCCACCGACTTAGAACGTGCACGAACTTCTCCTAGCTCATGCCTTGATTGATTATCTGCGAGTGAAGTGGAGTTTTAGAGTGGAAATAATAGATCTTTATTTGGAACACACGTATTTCATGTGTGTTCCATTTCTACAGTAATCTGTGTAAACACATTTTTAAAACAGAAACGTTTTTCATATTCTAGTAGTAAATGCCTAAATGTAGGCATCTATACTAATAAAAGGCAAAGCCCTCACTGACTGACTGACTGACTCACTCACTCACTCATCACTAATTCTCCAACTTCCCGTGTAGGTGGGAGGCTGAAATTTGGCAGGCTCATTCCTTAAAGCTTACTTACAAAAGTTAGGCAGGTTTAATTTCGAAATTCAAAGCGTAACAGTCATAACTGGAACCTCTTTTTTCTCCATATACTGTAATGGACGGGGGAGGAGTCGCATATCGCGTCATCACGCCTCCTACGTAATCACGTGAAACGCCTTGGGGCCGATCTGGAAGAAGGTAGCGCAGCGCCATGATTTAAACCATTCCATGTCTTGGTGGGTTTAATACTGTGTAAGCATACATATTAACACATGTGCAATTAAACATGTGCATTTACGGGGGGTGATTTCTCAGGCTTAAAAGCTCGCCTTTTATTAAAAAAGTAAATGCAAACTGTTTTCATTCTGAAGGGCACAAACCACGTTGGATTTTGTAATGATGGTTGATTAGTAAGGTCTATTAAGGGATACTTACAGAATGATTAGTAATGCCTGTGAATGCCGATGCAAGTAGGAGAATGGGCGTGAACTAAAGAACGAGTAGTAACTTGTACAGTAAATGTCTCTAAAGTCTGTCTATTAAAAAGTTATTATATCTTTCAATCCTGTGTATTGATTAAACTACGAACCTAACAAGATCACTACATGGTGTCAGAAGTAGCGGACTGGAAGAGGAATGTGAAGAAGAGGTTCAGCTTTTGAACGAGTCTCGTGTCTGTGAGTAACCCGAAAACGTGGTCAGAAAGCGCTAAGACGTTCTAGCAAAAGAGAAAAAAAAATATGGAAGGATTACAGCCCCCACCAAATCTCCAGTTAAAGGGAAATGTAGCTGAAAACTGGAAAAGATTTAAACAGAGATTCGAGTTGTATCTTGCTGCGATTGAAGCAGATAGGAAAAGTGAAAAAATGAAAGCGTCTATGCTTCTACATGTAATTGGCGAAGAGGCGCTAGAGGTGTATAACAATTTTCAGTTTGAAGAAGATGGAGACAATATGAAATTGAACAAAATAGTTGAAAAATTCGAAACGTACTGCAACCCAAAGCGCAATGTGACGATTGAGCGGCACAAGTTTTTTACATGTTTCCAGAAAAGCAGAGAAACAATAGACCAGTATGTGACGGAATTGCGTAATAGGAGCTGTTCTAAGAAGAAACCGTCGAAACATCAAAGGACCAATAACCTCTAATCAGAACACTAACACCAGCGAAACAAATATTAACGAGAAAACAAGTATAAATCAGGAAAGAACATCTCAACTGCAAACACGATTAACCAGAAGATCAAAACGTCAAGTAAAACCACCAGAATGACTCATTGAGACATGTTGAGGATTAAAGGAACATTTTCAATTAAGAAATGCTGAATTCCTTTAACAGTTGTGCTTTTTATACATAGTTTGAATGCTGGATGTATGCCTGAAATGTTCTGGATAGTTCAGTTGTTTGAAGTGATAAAGAATTAAACGTGTGCATTTATGGGGTGATTTCTCAGGCTTAAAAGCTCGCTTTTTATTAAAAAGGTTAATGCAAACTGTTTTCATTCTGAAGGGCACAAACCACGTTAGATTGCAGCCGTTAAACACGCAAAAATGTCAGTACACCAGATAAATAAGTGCAACATATTATCAGTTGTATGCTTACAATACATATAGAAATGTGTTAATCGTTAACTAATACTATCGGATGGTGTTTTTCGACTCGCGCCTTGATTTAAACGATTGCATGTCTTGGTGCGTTTGCGTAGCGTATTATCAATATCTTTACACCTCTTTTTAAGACTTATTGACTGAAACGGGCTTTCACGAAAAAAGTTAGGGCTTTGCTACAGGATACACCCTCCACAAGTTAAGGAAGTAAAAATAAAAGGTATATATTTCTGTTTTATTTAAACTTTTTAAGTTTGTATGCGGGCGGCATGGTGGCGCAGTGAAAGGTGCCAGTTAGGAGACCCGGGTTCGCTTCCCTGCGTGGAGTTTGAATGTTCTCCCTGTGTCTGTCTGGGTTTCCTCCGGGTACTCTGGTTTCCTCCCACAGTCCAAAGACATGCAGGTTAAGTGCATTGGCGATTCTAAATTGTCCCTGGTGTGTGGGTGTGTTTTCATGAAAGCCCCTTTCAGTCAATAACCCTTAAAAACAGGTGTAAAGCTAAACTTGCAGCACTGCTATTCAATTACACTTGCCTAACGCCTCTCCTAAGGGGACATACTGTGGGATCTGGGCATCCGTCAAAGCACCAATCACAGGCCCGATTAGAAAGCGGGAAGCTGTGATTTGTCGTCTCCCTCCCATGTAACAATCACAGCCCGTGTTACAACGCACTATGTATGTATATATGTATATGTGTGTGTGTTTATGTATGTGTGTATATGTACAGTGCATCCGGAAAGTAGTCACAACGCATCACTTTTTCCACATTTTGTTATGTTACAGCCTTATTTCAAAATGGATTAACTT